>NC_056740.1:331068627-331178627 GCF_019279795.1 Protopterus annectens | reverse complement strand
GATTTTGCAAATAGGAAAAGAAAGATTTAACACTTATTAGTCTTGATATAGGTTCAGCATTTGATTCAGTAAGTTGGGACTATCTGTTTACCTTACTGAAGTGCACAAATTTCTCTGATGCATTTGTAAATTTAATTGAGCATTTATACAAAGGAACGCTGGCTTATATTAAGGTAGGAACATATGTCTCACAAAAATACCCATTCTTAAAGGTACAAAGCAAGGATGTCCACTTTCTCCACTATTATTCACTTTAGTAATGGAGCCTTGGGCTAATTTGATTAGAAACAGTACTGACATAGAGGGTTTTGAAATAGAAGAAAATACAACATCAAAAATTCAACTTTTGCAGATGATGTTCTAATTACATCAGCAGGATCTAATTCTTCTATGCAGTCTTTATTTGATAAAATGATGAATTTTAAAAGTATTTCTGGTTTAATATTCAATGAAGAAAAACTAAAATACTACCTATATATACATGGAAAAATACTCTCATTAGTGATTTTACTAAATATGTACCCAACTCAGGTCAGATAACTTATTTAGGTATAATACTATCTAAAGATATTAAATCTATTATATATAATAACTATAATACCTGTTTTCTTAATATACAAAATCTTTTAATACCTGGAATAATATGTTTTTACTATGGAGGAGAGACTTACAATTATTAAAATGATAATATTCCCCAAGATTTTATACTTAATACAATCAATAATTCTTTCACCTACAAAAATAACTATCAAGAAACTGAATACATTAATGTTAAATTTCTTATGGGCACCTAATAGACCTAGGATTGCATTAAAGAAACATACTAATAGCTGGTCTCAAGGGGTATTTCTTTTCCAGACTTTAATTTATATATTATCTCTTCTATTATAAAAGTTATTACTTTATTAATAGATCGGTCATATGTCGCAAAATGGAAAGATTATTGGGAGCTAATTAGTATGCACTTCATGAAAATCTCCTTAACACATAAAATATGATTATAAATAACTCCATGTTGTGGTTGCTAAAGGAATTTTGTACTTCACCTATTACACCTAAACATATGGTCTGTTACCCATTAAATATTATTATTAGTTATCGTAACTTTATATTCATGCACCCTAAGTATAGGGAATGGAATTTTATTGTATTCCCTATAATTTATACTCAGGGTATGCTTATGTCATCTACTTCTGAAGGAGCTCATTTAGCTATAGATAATAATCTAAAGTACTGGTATCAGCTGATATCTGATAATAAAGTTAAAAATCTAGATTTCTTAAAACAAGAATTTGATCTAAGAGAAACTTGCTGGTTAGAGGTTCAGATCTTTAGACAACATCTCATTGATAGAATAGATCTAATGTCTATAACAGTTAAAGAATCTATTCCAAAACTGATTGATTACTTGATAATAAATTTACAGCATAAAGTTTCTGATAAAGGTAAACTTTCATATATACATAAAATTATCAGACAAGAAACTTTTACAATGTAGATTCATACTGGAATTATTTCACCTCTATTAATGGGGACCCACCAACTCAACAAGATAAACAATATATATTGGAATCTGCTTATAGAACTACATCTTCCATTGTCTGGAGACTTTATACATGGAAATTTTTACATAGATCTTTTTATACACCTTTGATGATGAATAAAATTAATAATAAAGATAATCTATGTAAGAGATGTAATGTAGAAATTAATGCTGACTGGGCTCATATGTTTTATGACTGTATGAAGTTGAAAGAATACTGGAAGTCAATTAATGAATTTTTGCAGGCTCTTTTACAGATAATTTCATTATTTCTAAGTCTCTTATATTATTCAACACACCTGTACCTCAATGTGTTAAAAGATTAAGCTTCCCTTGTTATGGTCTATCCTAGCAGTGGCTAGGAAAATAATAACTAGAAATTGGATTTCAGATACACCTCCTTCGTTCAATGAATTTAAAAATGTTATGAATATAATGTGTCATATGGAAATAAGCACAATTAGAATGAGAACAACTAGTAAAACATCACATTTTATTGTATGGGATAATTTACAAAATTTGTTAAAAAAATTCTAATTTCAATAGCACAGTATTTTAGTTTAATTAATTGATCTGATTGTAGTGGATGTCTTTGTAAATACTTTAGTTGTTTTGTTGAATATTATAATAATACCTATTTTTAATTATTTGTATAAAATTGTTATGATATTTCTCTTATATGTTAAAACAATAAACTTGTTTAAAAAAAAAAAAATGATAAGCTAGTAATACCGCAATAGGGAATGGATAGCAAACTGATAATAGGTTCATAGTTACTAGGTATCTTTGCCAAAAAGGACTGCAGCACCCACCCCCTTTACAACACAGTACAGTATCAGCAATGCATCTACTTACTGTGGGAGTAGAACCCACAGCCTTCAGCATCAAAAGCAAGTATACTACCTGTTGTGCTATTAACAATGCAAGCAGACTAAGCATAAGCAGCAATAAACTTTTGCTCCCCTGCAGCTCTCAGCTCCTTGTAAAATCTACTCGACACTCAGCTGTATCTCTGAACTTTGCAGCACAAGAAATCTGAAAAAGCCAAAATTTATTGGGGGGGGGGGGGCAAAAGGCAAAAAACCAGGGACACATTTTAAACATTGCTTGTATAATGTTGGAAAGTTGCTAGAATAAAATGCTGCGTTACACTGCCACGTCTTCAGCCCAGGGGACCCTGTGCAAAACAGTCAGAGCAACATACCACTACGCCAAATCAGCTGTTTTGTGAAAGAGGAAGACTGAAACTTAAATGGCTACCATTTAGTGAATTCAGTTCTCACCATAGCATAGCTGTCAACCTCTTAACACAAAACACCTGAACAAAGCCAATAATGGGTGAATACAGCCCCCAAACATTCAGTGAATTCAGTTCTCACCATAGCTCTCAACCTCTTAGCAAAAAACACCCAGACAAAGCCAGTAATGGGGGAATATAGCCCCCAAACATATTCAGTGAATTCAGTTCTTACCATAGCTCTCAACCTTAGCACAAAACCTGGATGAAGCCAATAATGGGGGGAATACAGTCCCAAAGATAGGGATAAATTTCAAATATCCATCTTATACACTTAGAGAATTGCTAGAATAAAAGTTTTTGTGTTACCATGCACTTTCTGAAGAATATGAAGTCTGATATTCAAATGAGTGTCATTTTATTTAACATTTGTTAACCAGGAAAGTCTGACTTGGAACAAAAGCTAATTTTTAGCAGGGACCCAGGGAGAAAAACTCCAGACAGATATGTTTTTGTAAGATGGGAGGAAACAAAAAACAGGGAGGGCATACAGATTCCACACAGAAGGTAAGACACCACAGCCAAGAATCAAACCAGAGAACATGTAGCTGTCAGGCAACAATGCTACCACTGCACCAATGCACTACTGGCTTTGCAAGGACACAAATACAGAAACCACAGATTTTATGAGGAACAGAACAAGTATGAGGGAAAAACCTGCAACATTTTTACAAATGGTGGTGGGTAGGGAATTCAGGCTCTTGCCACTTGGGCCCAAGGTACAGGGTTCAAGCCTTATTCTCTACCCACCACCATGTAGCACCTGATATCATTATTACCTGTTCTATTTTTCAGCAGGAAAACACCAAAGGAAGTACATTTTAGTAAAATTATTTAAAGGTAAAAGTTGTAGATACATATGGCAGTGTAACTGAAACACTTTAATAAAAATAAAGTTTTTGCTGTATGTTAGTATTTCTAATTCCATCGATAAGAGAATTTGTGTTCTTTGCAGTGAAGGGCTGCCTGCTGTCTTGTAGAACATCAAGATTTGTTAGGAAGAAATGACCCACTTTGGGCTTATTACCTGTAGTAGGTGAGATGATTAAGTTCAGTAATACTGAGTTAAACAACTTTTATGGCAGCTTCTGGATAGGATCTGAGTAATAGGCCTAGATTCAGCTAATACAATCACTAGTGTTCATGCTGTGACAGTCATAGTCACTTAGTTACCAGTCAGGTTCTCTTCTGAGCCACCCTGGAAAGCAGACATCACAGCATACTGGGATTCACTTTATTACCAAGTAAGTAAATATAGAAGTAGAAATATACCTGCATATGTATATTAACAGATGAGATGCTGAAGAGGTGCCTGGTGTGTGTGTGTGTGTGTGTGTGTGTGTGTGTGTGTGTGTGTGTGTGTGTGTGTGTGTGTGTGTGTTTGGCTGGTGGGGTCAACACATATGGCTGTAGTATTTACCTGACGGAGTTCTATGATGAGTCACTAAGCTGGGTGGAATAGTTTGAAACTGCTTGTTTGACATTTTAGGCACTGCAGTGGAACCAGCAGTGTTGTTTGCAAACATTTCTCTGCCTTTCTAGATGAGCTGAGGTTGCTAAGTCCCCTTAGGAGCAATGAGTGAGTTGTGGCAGAAAATATCATGGTGTGTTTTTCGTGGCTGCATGTGCAGCATTTTTTTTAAAGATAGTGTTGGCTGACTGTAAAACGTTTTCTGAACAGTTCACCATATTCACTGTTTTTGCACAGTCATACACACACTGTGTTATTGTCATGTTCTTAATATTTCACAAATGTTCATTTTTTACTTTTTTGATTATATGTGTTGGCCAATGCCATGTAACTTTCTTCCAGATTGTGCCTTTTGTTCTCAGTTGAGTTTGGCTGTTACTTAATTATAATGTTTAAATAGTACATCTGTATGTTTATTAACAGATTTATGGTATTCAGTTTATCCAAGAATGCTACATTTACAGTAAGCATTATAAACTTTTTGACCAGATGTACTGTTAGCTGTTGCGTCTATGTATGTATTCTCTGTGAGTGCATGTTGCCTGTTTTCATGTTATCTGTGTTTTTTTTTTTTGATCCAGTATGAAGGTAAACTGCAAAGATATTTGATACTTAAACCTGGATTCCTGACTACTGCCTTTTTTACTCATGTGCATATATTGTTAGGCTCCCAAAATATTTGAAATGTTATAGTGTATAAATTGAACTGCCTTGTTTATGAAGGATCCATGTACAGGTCTGGTAACAAAATACAAAATGATGAATAAGTGTGTGACAGTATGGTGTGTGTGCATGCATGTATGTGTGATAAACTTTTTGAGTTCCTGTTTGTGTAGTACTTTCTGATGTACTTTTATAGAATATGTCAGTTCTAAGTCTGTGGATGTTTAGTTGCAGTTTTACCACAGACTCATAGCTATGCCTTGCCATGCCATGCCATTTCTTTGGCTAAAGAATACAGTGAAATATCTTGCTTCACAATGACCAAAGTTGTTGTAGAAGTAAATACTGTTTCTTTCATTGAAAATTGAAGGGTGAAACATGCTTAAGTAAATGTTGAAACCTTATTTTTTGTTTCTGAATGTATGTTTCTGGACTGGGTTTGAGAATGGCCCTCTGTGATCAGTTCCGTACTCTTGTAAACAAATCTAATAAATACAGCAGGAAGTAAATTCTTAAGTTTAAATAGAGCACAGCTCTGTTCTATTGGTTGTTTTGGGGATTGACAAATTGCTGATATGTATTTGGGGTGGGAGGGGGTTGTTAACATTTACAGCCTCTTCCATGCCACTGGCAAAGCAGGTGAGAATAAGTTTCCATCCGTAGCAATTTTTGAGAGAAGACCTTTGGTTACTAATGTTTTGCTCACTCTGTGTGTGACAACATGTTCACATTTAGTTCAGAATGATGGCTGTTGATTTATAAACTTTTAGCAATTTGTATATTGCAATATTTTTTATGAGTTTTTACACATAAGATAAACTGTCAAGTTGTACATCTGCACACTAGTATTGGGGCATTTTACACACACACACGTCCAGAAACCGTTTCACACACACATTACTCACTCTGAAAGTGTCCCATCGTCCATTCTAGTTCCCGCTCGCTCGTAAGTGTCCCATCTTCAGTGAAGTCCACCGTCCGTTTCAGTTCCTGCTTGCGAACCCGAAACCGTCCATTTCAGTTCCCGCTCGCAAACTTGAAAATATGTGCACTGCGCGATGATGTCAGCACGCCCGTGACTGGACTTCTTTCTTCTTAAAGAAGAACGCCCTAAAATAAAAAACTTTTTTTTTTAAATTAAAAGATTAACTAGTCAGCCGATTCCAGGGGGGTGCAAGTGCAGCCCCTTGCACCTGCCTATGGGTGCCCTTGGTCCAAACCACCATAATCTGTTCTCTTTGAACTTTTCTGCAATTGTAGCTACTTTGGCTTCTGTTCTTACATCCTCATTTCTTCGTCTGTCCCACAGAATGCATCCTACCACCCTTCTCAGGCAGTTCATTTCCATTACCTCTAGCTTCTTCATGTGCTCTGCCTTTACTGTCCAGGTTTCTGTACCATGCAGCAGTACTGGTTGCAGCACTGTCTTATACACTTTAATTTTCAGCATCTTTGGCATTTTTCTGTCAGAGACTACACCTGACACTCTATGCCAGTTGGCTGCAGCCCCTCTGATTCTAGCTTTGACCTTTTCATTCAGACTTCCCTTCTCCTCAACCACCCCTGCCAAAGCTATTTACCTGTTCCACTATCTTTCCTTTTATCTCAATTATCAGCTTCTTCTGATTTCCCCAGTTTGCTGCCATTACCACTGTCTTATCTGTGCTTAGTTTCATCCTATGTACCTTCAGTTTTGCATTCCATTGTTCTATACTTTGCTGGAGTTCTTGCCCAGAGTCTGCTGGAGTTCTTGCCCAGAGTCTGCATGTAATGCCACATCATCTGCATACAGCAATTTTGTTAATCTGTCCACTCCAACCTGTTTGCTAATGTAGTCCATCACCAGTATGAACAGCAGTGGGCTCAGAGCTGAACCCTGGTGTACACAGACTCCCACTGGAAACCCCTCTGTGAGTCACTGGGTCCTTGTACACAGCCTGCACTAATTCTACCAATGTTTCTGGGACATCGAACTACCGCAGTACTGCCTAAATCAGCTTTCTTGGGACCTTGTCATATTCTTTCTCCAAGTCTAGGAAAATCTTTATGAATCTTTAGAATCACCCTGGAAAGTGTGGAAAAGCATAAAGGAAGATTCCCATCCAAAGGAATGAAAATGCATCTGCTTTCCAAGTTTAATTGCAAGGGACTCTAGAGAAGAACTTGTTTAGTTATCCATTTTGAAAGGGGGCAAACAGATCTATTTGAGGGATTTTCAACAACTAGATCAATTCCTGGAAGACCCGCCTTTATTTTTTTATTTATTCTTGCTGACTGGGTTAGTCCCATTAAACTAGTAGCCTCTTTTTAGGGGAGACCTGAGATGCTATTTATACAAGAGGAAATTTGGCCAGGGCATTAAGGAACTTCCCCTGCTCTTTTGCATATGGGGACGCTGTTTGCAGTTGCACTTCCTGTCTTCCATTCCAACCGTGGAGGCAGCCCGGAGAAGCTGGAAGTTAGTGAGAGCAAGCACAGAGGTTGGTGAGAGCAATGTTTCTCTGTTGAATGCCGACTGTAAGTACGCAGAGGTATCATTTGTGTTGGAGAAGGAGCCAGAAGGCATTCAGAAGAGATGATGGTGTGTTGGAAGTATTTGAAAAGGTGGTTGAGCCTTGTAAAATGTAGCCAAAGAAGTTAGAAGGATGTTCAGAATATTCAGAGGACTTATTTCAGCGTAACCTCTTTGAGTCAAAGGTTGCAACACAAGACAGTGTTGTTACAGCAGTCCAGTAGAGAGCGTTGTGGGATAATTATCTTAAAAAGATGGTTATGCAGAGTGAACCAGAAAGTGAAGTGGCAGCATCCTGGAGCAACATTATGGATAGAATTCAGGAGGAGGAAGTGACAGAAACTATAGAAGGCAAAAAATTGTATGCAATGATGCTGAAAAAAGGCAAAAAGTAAATAAGAGAGGGAGAGGGAGGAAGAGAGTTCATGAAGAAGTTTTTTGTACATCTCGGCAATAATGAAGGGAAAAAATTGAAAGATACAAGATATGGGACACAGTTATTGCACCCTTGGGAATATCACCTAACAAGGTAAGAGCTTTTATTCATCTCAATAGAGAGACTTTTTGCGACATTATATTTGAGACTAGGCAGTATGGAACATTTCTTAGAGAGGTATGAAAAAAAGACTGTAGTCCGTGGAAGTCTTATGTGGTGCAAACTTTTATGAGAGAGACTAAAAAAGAATTACTGTACAATTCTGAATGGAGGTTGATAAGGAAGCACTGAACGACTGTTG
This sequence comes from Protopterus annectens, assembly GCF_019279795.1. Lineage (NCBI taxonomy): Eukaryota > Metazoa > Chordata > Ceratodontiformes > Protopteridae > Protopterus > Protopterus annectens. The sequence continues at coordinate 331,170,404 of NC_056740.1, read as the reverse complement.
AAAAACTGTATGCAAAGAAGTGCTGGACATTATGAAAATGCATGATGATAAAGGTTTATGGTCTAGGAGGTGGATTATTCTGAAGATGGAAAATGATAATATTGTACATATTCCAAGTATAATAACTGCTGAAGGAAACAGAGGTTACGTAAGATATAAGGGACAGCTGAAAACCTGTTTTTTGTGGAAAGAGTGACCATTTAATAAGCAATTGTGATAAATGAAGATGTTTGTTTGTGAAAAAGTATGACATGAAGCAAAGGAATGTGATTTGATGTATAAAAAATGTGGGAAAACAGGGCATGATGCAATTAATTGAACACTTACATGTTGAGCAAAAAGAGCAAGCACAGGAATATGTACATGATGTAGCAAAAAATGCAGAGCTTGACCACGAAAAACAAAATATACAAGAAGAAGATAAACACGAAGTATAAAGAAAATGAAAATAACAAATGTGAGGAATTACTACTGGAAACAAGTGAAAAAGAAGATACAAACTAGAAAATAATAAAGAGCTAAAAAATCGATAGGGTAAAAATAGGAAAAGAAAATTTTAAAGTGTGATTATGAAAGAAAACTAAAAAAGGGAAAGATGAAAATACAATAAATCTGGAAGAAACTGAGAATCTTATCAATAAACAATAGTATAAAAAATGTAAGAGAAGGTTAGGTGTATTGGAATGGTGTATGCTACTTGATATGCATGTAATTATCCTAGGGGATACAAGAATCTTAACAGACAAAGAAAGGAAGCAGATGGAAAATGTATGGGCTGGGAACATTGTATGGAACATGGGAAAATATACATGTTCAGAGACTGCTGTATTATGAAATGAAACATTTAATGTCTTAGATTATACTTTAGTTGAATTAAGTAGTATAACAGTGTTAGGTATAAAATATAAGAAGGATGTATATAGAATTATTGCAATATATGCACATGTCAATAAAAAAGGAAGACAGGAAATGTTCAAAAAAATCTTAAATTATGTAGGAATGAATAGTGAAATAATATTGGTAGAAGATTTTAATTGCGATTTGAGGAAAAAAAGAAAGAATGGAATGATGTTAAAACAGTAAATGTAATAATGAAAAGTAGGAAAGTTATGCGTATGGGCGGCCGCAGTGGTGCAGTGATTAGCACTGTCGCCTCACAGCAAGAGGTTCTCAGGTTTGATCCTCGGCTGGGGTGCCTTCTGTGTGGAGTCTGCATGTCCTCCCTGTGGTCGCATGGGTTTCCTCCAGGTGCTCCGGTTTCCTCCCACATCCCAAAGACATGCTGTAGGTGGATTGGACACTCTAAATTGGTCCTAGGTGTGAGTGTGTGCGGGTGTGCCTTCTGTCGAAGGTCGGCTGGCAACTCGACACTGTAAAAAACTCCACTGCCAATCATGAGCAGACAGGTGATCCGCTGTGGCGACCCCTAACCGGGAAAAGCCGAAAGAAAAAGAAGAAGGAAAGTTATGCATATGGGATAACATACACTGAACATATAAAATAAATGAGATTAAAATAGAGATTGATTATTTTATAATATCTGATACTGTGAAAATTATAAAACAGGAACAAATTTAACACATTTCTCAGACCATTTGGCTCTATGGGTAGTAGTAAAAGAAAAGGAAGAATATATAACAATAGATAAAGGTATTAAATGATTGAACAAAAAATATTTAGATGAAGAAGAGAGAGAAAAGAAATCGATCAATTATGGGAAGATCATGTAGAAATGAGAATATTTTATAAAAATGGACTGACTGGTTGTTAAGTTTTAAAGAAAAGTATAAAAAGTGTTTTCTAAAATGTCAAGAGATGAAAAGAAAGAAAGAAAGAAAAAATATAGGTGATAAGTCAGACAGTATTCAGAGAAATATTAAGAGATAATAAAAACTTTTGTGGAAAGGAGAAGGCAATCTAAGAAATGAATCAAGAGAAAATTAAGAAAATGTTATATAAGCAAAGGTACATTTTACAAGGAAAAAAGAAGTAACAGCTCCATATTTGAGTAAAATGGTGAAAGAAAATGAGAGGGTAATAAGATAATTGGAAACCAATGAAGGAGAAAAGGTGACTATACAAAAAAATATTTGAGGTAATAGAGCAGTATATAAAAATACAATTTAAGAAGACAGAGATAAAAGAAAGGCAAATATCGGAGGTAAATAAGTTAAGTAAAGAAGAAAATGAGATTATGGAAAAAATATATAAATATAGGAGAGCTTGAAGAAATCTTAAAAGACTTTATTATGAAGAAAGCTATGGAATTAGATGAAACTGAGTATCATGAAAAATTGGGAAAAAGTATATTTTGTAGACGTTTTGAATGAATGGTTAGAAAAAGGGATAAAGAAAAAGAGATATGCATGGGGGCTATGAACTGTATATGGAAGATGGGGAAGAAGGAAGACGTCAGGAATTGGAGACCACTAGTATTAAACAATACACATTATAACATATTTATGAGTATAACAGGGAAAAGATTTGGAAAAGGTGGGGATAGATTGATAGAACCTATGATTTTGAGAAAAAAAAGGAAAGGAAGTCAGGATTTACTGTGAGTATCAAAAGAGGTAATACATGACATTATAAATTAAAAAGTGGAAACTAACTTATTGGTATGTAAACAAAGCATTTGATAGAATACAATATGAGGGACTATGGAGTATATTAAGAGATTATAATGAAAGTGATAAAAATAATAAAAAGTTATAAATTCAGTATATGTGAAGAAAGTAATAGCAAAATTCGAACCACCACGCTGTAAATTACCAGTTATTAAGACACTCAATGCAAGTGCTTTCGCACGAAGTACCATCTGATGAAGGGTACTTCACCCAAAAGCGCTTATGTTGAGTGTCTTAATAAACTGGTATTTTACAGTGTAGTGGTTCGAATTTTGTTATTACTTTCATCACTTATTCTGGTTGCTGAATTCAAACCTTTAGTGTTCCAGATCCTGTTTTGACCCTTTTGAAGATCAGTATATGAGAATACTATTATTAAAATAATATTAAATGGATAGTTAAGCAAAGAAATAAGAATACAGTGTGGAATAACACAAGGCTGATCAGCAAACAGCATCTTATTTTCACTATTTATGAATGTGATTGTAAATGCAATGAACAGAGAACTGAAAATAGCAAAGTATAAGATAACAGAGGGGGATATATATCCCAGTTATTCTTACTTATGCAGGTGATATAGTTTTAGTTACTAAAAACAAGAAATGTATGAAACAAGGAATTAGGAAATTAAATGTATGAAACATGGAATTAGGAAATTAAATAAGTACTTACATATGCTTGGTCGAAGCATTAATAAGGATAAAAGTAAAGGAATTTGATTTTGGGTAAGTTAGAAGGTATTCACTTTAATGATAAAGAGGAAGATATCCTAGGAATAATGGTTGGGGTTAAGATGAAGAAGGAAACACAGTGGGAGTGACTGATACAAAAGCTTACGGGGATATGTATATTTTGGAGGTCATATAGATTATAAGAAAAAGGTTTATTTAATAACCTCTATTCTGTTAGGTAAGATTGCCTATTTGACAAGCATATATATGATCCCATCTAAGAATGGAAAAAAAAATTGCTACTGATTATATTTTATTTATATGAGGATAAAGATTAAATCCTGTGAGGAGAGGAGTTTTGAATGTTCAGGAAGAAGGAGGAGGACTAAGATTAATAAATCCTATAGCACATGCAGCTTCATTCAATTTGTATAAGGTATTGAGAGGATTAAAGGAAGAAAATAGGAACATAGTAAATGATATGATGAAAATCAAATATAAAGATGTTTGGGAAAGTTTAAGATATGGGAAAAGATGGAAGAATAATGTTAATAATGAGATTAACGTATATAAAAAATAAAATATTATTATTATGGAAATTGAAAATAGGAAGTATAGAAAAAAAACAGAAAAGAATGGTATGAAAATGTAATGAGGGAATGTTATTATACTTATCCTTGGAAAAACTTAAATAATGAGAAAAGGAATGCAATTAAAGGGTTTATATCATAAACTCGAAAGCTGATAACTCTGAAGCACAAAACTCCGAACTTCAAACCTCAAAATTCAAAAACATCAAACCGTAGAACGGAGACTGCCATAGAGTGCTGGAAGGGAAGATTTCCCTTTCCTGCACTGTAGTGCGATCTCGTAGTTGGTATATTTAAGTAGCGGGGTGTGGGGGGGGTGCAGGGGGGCTTGCCCTCCTGCATAGAGCATTTTTTTGTTTTGGGTATTTATGGGTTTTTTTGGTGGATTCGATGTTGTCAGCTTTCAAGGTCTGAAGTTCGTGGTTTTGTGCTTCGGAGTTATCAGCATTTGATTATATGATACAGACCCCAATTAAAATAAGGCTTATATGGAGCAAAAAAAATTATGAATGCAAAGATTTTATATGAAGGTTAATGATAAGTAAACTACCTGTTAAAGCAAATATGCCCTATAAAAGGATTCAGGAGAGGGTATGTAACTATTGTGGACAGGTTGAGATGATGGAATAGGTTTTCTTAAATTGTACGAGACTGAGAAAATTGTGGGAAAAAATTATAGAAGTGAATGTATTGAATGATTCTAAAATTGTGAAAGATGTAAACATGAACATTACAGAATATGGATATTATGGTAACAAAAGAACAAAGAAAGTGAAAGAAATTGATTATGTTTTGTGGTTCATATGGAATGAAAGAATGAATGAAAGAGTGAAAGGGAAATGCTGCTGAAATTATGGTACTGGTTAAAATTAAATATAACTAATCGCTAGCTCTATATGCAGTCTGTTTAGCTCTGTCAGGACGGTAATTATTCTACCTCAATTCACTTACTGTAAAAGCTGTACTGTTTGGTCACTACTCCTCTGCTATGTATAACTACTTGCAATTGGAACATTTTCTTTGCCAAACCCATGTGATGATTGTAAGCTTCAGTTAAAATCAACATGCAATTTATGTATGCTCTCTTCTGAGAGTCCCTTTGCATAAGACGTAAGCGAGGTTTCTATGCTGTACTTGAATTCACAGCTGCTTACCAATAGTGTATGTACAACGCTCAGAGCATTCTTTAATCCTAAAACAAATGTAGGGTTTGTACGCCATACTTGTAATCACGGCTGATTTACAATGTCCTACTTCTACTTGCACATGAGTCGCATGTTAGAATGGTCTTCCATAAAGTGCTTTTTCTCATTTAAAAAAAAATGTTCTGCTTGCTAACTCTATGTAAAGTCATTTTATAGGCAACTTCAATACTTAGTGTATATAACAAATTAACGTAGAACTTGTGTGCCTTTCAATTAATAGTCCGTGTTTGCCTAATTGCAACTTGTACATTCATGTATTTTGGTTATTTTTCACTGCTCTGCATGTTTTGGCAAGAACAAAGCATAAAGTTTGTTACCACTCCATCTGTTTAATGAATCTGTGCTATTGTTATTTGTTGCACATAGCTGTCTGTCCCACCTTTCTACCCACTGCCTCCCACTTCTGAACTTCACCCTGACTTACTCCGCTCTAATTCAGCCACACAAAATTAGAACAGCCTTACCAACATACATACTCTCATCTATCTCTATCCCTCATTCCCCTTACACTCCCGCCACTCTCACCACTTTCATTCCACCCCACACATCCACCCACTATATCTATCTATATATCTACAGCTCTGCTCTCCCTTCTGCTAACATCCTCTTCTCGTTTCATTCCAGCTCGTTTGAACCAAATTGCAAGCTCCATTCAACCACAAACAACATCCCAGATCTTCTCCCTCCAACCAGAACCCAAGAAACTACTGCATACCCAAGTCACTGCTCTGTTAGTACAGCAGCAAGAATGCATGTAAGCTAGTGTTTCCTTAATCTATACCTTACCTGTACAAATAATATTATAACTACTTTCTGTTAAAGCGTTCCTGATAGCGTGCACACTCGCAGGGTCCCTATCCCCCACTGCTCCCTAACTGTACCACCTGTATCTTACCACTAGGTGGCAGCAAATATCCACTCCTCCCCTTATCTCCACTCACCCTTCCCAACCAGCATATACCCTACAAAACCTCTGCGTCCATCTGATCCAACGGAACCTGATAGCATCTCTCCCTAATACCACTGCTGTGGCCAGCAACACTTGCACAGCAGCTTATAGGCTGTAACAGACTGCACAGTCACTTTTAATTTAACCTGCAACTTCAGCTTTTAGAAACTACCTTATCACCCAAATTTAGTGACCAGTAACTCTAGTTTAATTTAAGCAAAAGCATTAACTCTTACTTTAACTGATCCCTCATACATTTGGCCAGTGACCACCTCCAGTCAGTATCAGCATTCACTGATAGAATTTTGTTCATGTCTGCTGGATCTCTAACCCGCTCTGTTCGCCCTGCGAGCTCACTCCACTCCCCACTCCTGCCCCCAATTTCCACCCACCCCCAATACCTGCAAATTTATTTAAACCACTCCCTCCACACACCTTTCATACTCAAAACTCATCATTTACATTGTCTACTCCCCCATACACCCCCTACTCTTGCTATCCATTCTTACCTCACTTAACTATCTCACTTATCTCACTCAACTACCTCAGCCTAACCATACATCCCCTAAACACTCCACATCTAGCATACAACCTTCATCCACACCAGCCTTCACCTCCATAACTCACGAACTCTACCCACGCAACCCAACTCTGCTCTTCAAACATAAAATACTACCCATCTTTCATACTCGCTACATACCCCCACACCCACACTCCACCAAATCTTTCCCATTCTTCCACTCATACTCCACCAGCACACTAAACCACCTCACACTTATCCTCCATCACATCACTCTATCACTGGCCAGTGACATTCACCCTAACCCAGGGTCACACTCCCAACTTCTACCCCAACTCCCCCACCCACACACACACACACACACACACACACACACACACACACACACACACACACACACACACACACACACACACACACTCGCACCCCTAAATCTTTATGTCTTTCCACTTTCAATGCCCAAAGCCTAAGAAATAAAATCTCCAACCTCCATGGCTGGCTTCACCATCACCATCCTGATTTAACCGCCATCTCACAGACCTGGCTTAAACCCACCATAAAGGACAGCAAAATTCTGCCACTTGGCTACCAAATCATATGTAATGATAGACTTAACAAAAAAGGTGGAGGTGTAGCTATAATCTTCTCTTCCATCTATAGCATAACTCCTTACACCAATCCTATCCCTAACTTTAGCAATGCGGAAATTACTATTGCTCTACTAAAACTAAACAATCACAAATCCATATGTGTAGCTGCCCTATATATACCCCCTGGTAACAACATACCAATACTAAAAGATATCTTCTCCTGGTTTTCCTCCTAAATAAACAATGAAACATACATCCTAGGTGACACAAACATAAATTGGGCATCAATAAACTCACCTACCCCATCTCAATCAATCAATCTCTTCAATTTCAGCCAACTTACAAACTCCCCTACCAGGCCCAACAACGATGGATCCTCTGGCACCATCATTGACTGGAGCCTTACATCCCATCACAACCTTATCTTAAGCTCAGGAATCCTTCCAGACCCCCTCAGCGACCACCTCCCAACTTTTGCTGGCAGTCACCCCTCCCCTCTCCAGCAGCAACACCATTACGTACACACACACAATCTCTCCTATTTCAACCCTCAAACTTTCTCTGAATGTCTAAGACTTACTGACTGGTCCCCCTAAGAACCCTGCCCCTCAACAATCCCACTACCTACTTCAATGAAACATTCATAAACACTTTCAACAACCATGCCCCTAAAAGAACCAAACAAATCAGAGCTAATGCCTTCCCCTGGCTGTCCAAGGAAACCAAACTTACCATCTAACAAAGAGGTAAAACCTGGAAACTATATATATAAAAAAAAAAAAATCACCCAATTACCTAATAGAATTCAAACAACTTCTTAACTCCATAAAAAAAAGTATAACCAGATATCGTAAAATATACTACCTCAAAGTTCAAACCAGCTACTCAACCAACCCTAAAAAGTTCTGTGCCACAATCTCCTCCCTCCTCCACCCTGGTAAAAAAGACAGCCCCTGCCTAAACCCACACCTTACAGACCTGGACACTGCCACTCATTTTAACTCCTTCTTCATAGACTGCATAGCCAAACTGTCCTCATCTCCCCCCCCCAACAACTCCTCCACCCCCCCAACCCCACCAACAACTCACTCCACTCCCCCTTCAACCTTGAACCCATCCCCACATGTACTATAAAAAACTACTACTCCAACTAAAATCTAGCTGAAACACACCCTCAAATCTCCCAACAGTCTTTCTAAAACTATCTACTGACAGCATAGCCCTTCCCATTTCCATGTTAATCAACAGATTCATCCAAGAAGCATACATCCCATCCATTTGGTGCAAAGCATACATCATCCCACTACACAAAGGAGGCAAAAACACTGATACCTCCAATTTCAGACCTTTAGCTATCCTCTCCCCCCTTTCAGAAACCTTGAAGAAATGTATCCATACTCAACTCATGTCATTAAATGCAGAGATGAGTGATACTCAGAGCAATGCAGACCACACAAATATTTCAGCTAACTACAGATATTTCTAAATAAAACAAACTCCTTACCCCTACTCAACATGGCTTCCACTCTGGCCACAATACCACGACTGCTCTCCTATCCTTTCTCAAAACCATAAATCATGCTCGCAACTTTGGTAAACTTGTATCTTCCCTGTTCCTTGATCTGTCCAAAGCTTTCAACACCGTCTCCCACCCTCTTCTGTTAACTCACTCTCATCTCTCAACCTCTCCACCTCCACCTTAGCCTGGTTCTCAAACTACCTCTCTGAACGCAAGCCATTCAATGGAAATCCACAACGTCCCCCTTTCAACATACCCCCACTGGAGTCCCGCAAGGCTCTGTTCTAGGACGTCTATTCTTCAATATATTTATTAACAATTTCCACCATGCCATCCCTGACTCATCAATAATCCAATATGCAGATGACTCAACAATCATCTGCTCTGCTTACACCCCCTCCAACCTACTTCTAAAAACTCAGTCAGCCTTCTCTAACACAGAACCCTGGATGAAAAATAACTACCTTGCCCTTAATGCTAACAAAACTAAACTTATGATCTTCCCCCTCCAGAAACTCCCCAACAGACATAAACTCTTCCTCAATACTCAGTAGCAATAACATCCCAATTGAAATTGTATCTAATACCAAACTCCTTGGCATCATCATTGATAAACAAACAAGAAAAACTGTTGAAATACCATCATTGATGACCATCTAAAATTTGACACCCATATTCAATCCACCTTTAAAAAAACCAACAAAAACTAGGACTTCTATATAGGCACAACCGCTACTTCTCCCCTTCCACCAGAAAAACCCTAGCTTCCAACTATCTTCTCCCCTCTCTTATGTATGGTGCCCCCCTGCTAAACAATCTACAAATCGGTCTTCAGTCCGAACTAGAATCATGCTATAATAAAATAAGCAAATTTGCTACCAACTCAAAAAACTCCACCCACCACTGCCACTCTCTCCATACTCTACAATGGCTCAAACTTCCCAATTACTTCACCTTGCTTAAATTCACTAACACCCACAAACTCATCCACAAACCTACTAGCTGCCCTTCTCTCTCTACCGCACTAAGTCCCTACATCCCTAACCGCTCACTCAAATCAGAAAACCAAAACTTCCTACAGATCTATAAACCTTCGTGACTCCCTGGCCACCTCCTACTTTCCTGCTCCATCTCTAAACTACAGAACTCTCCCTCCCACTCTATGCAATACCCCTAACCACACCAAATTTAAATCTCTCTTGTTCTCCTGTCTTACGACTAAATGGATATTCCCACCGCACTGCCTAACTTACATATCCCCTCTAACCACTAACCTCTACACCCTCTGCAATAACCACTTCTTCAATAACCCCATTATACCCTAACAGGACAGTCAACTACTGAACCCAGTCCTCTCTCTTACTCAAACTGTTGTCCTACCTTGCAAAAAAAAATAAATAAATAAATTAAAAAAAAAATATATATATATATATATATATATATATATATATATATATATATACACACACACACACACACACACACACACACATATTCATATTTATTTTCATTTATTTATTTTATTTTACATTTGTTGACCAGGATAGTCTGACTGGATACATGTCCATTTTCAGAGGAGGCCTGGGAAGAAAAGCTCCAAACATACATACAGAAAATTATTTCATTTATACATAAGCACAGTTTACAGATTCATCTCAGTATTACAATACAATGAAAGGATAAAAAGACATATAATCTCACGTTAGAGCATCAACAGTTTATAGACTAACAGTAACACGCAGTCTAAGTGAAGTAAAAAGTCTTCTTTTAAAATATGGTTATAGAATAGGAGTTAGTCAGGGTTAGAACAAGGACACAATCAACGTGTTTTAAAGTACTGTTTAAGGCTATTTTTGAATTGGGTTATTGAGGAAACTGAAGTCAGTAGGAAGAGAGTTCCAAGTTTTGCCAACTGGAGTTGGCAAACAATGAGCCACCAGCTGAGTTGTTGGTTTTGACTGTTTGTACTAATAGCCTGTTGGATGAGCATATAGTCTTGAGGTTACTGTAGGGGGTGATGAGGTTTTTAAATATAGGTGTGTTTTCAGGTTGGTATAGAATCTTATGTGCAACTATTATTTGGTTGTACTGAAGTAGGCTAGGCAATTCAAGCCAACCTAGTTGATTTAAGTTATGATAGTAGTGTGTATTGTATGCTGCTCCAGTGGCAAATCTAGCAATGTTATTATAGCAGCTTGATAGTTTAAGGTCAGTTTTACTCAAGTCTGTGAATAAATGGGAGGCATAAAGGGGGGTGGATAGTAAATGTGTGCGGGCAATAATAGTCCTGGCTAGTGGGGCTAGGAATGGTTTAATCCTGTATAGTGAACCAAGTTTTTTATTGACTGTTTTAATAGTTTGATTAATGTGCATATCAAACTTAAGGTTACTGTCTACTATTACACCTAAAGGTTTAGTAGCAGGATCAGGTGAAATAATGGTGCCACTGTTACACTTAATAGTAAAGGTTGGTAAGGAGGAACTACATGTGGGGGAGAACAGCAGTAGCTTCATTTTGTTAGGATTTAATATGAGTTGACGATTAAGGAGCCAGTTTTCAACTGTATTAAAAGCATTTTGGGTTAAAGTCTGCAGATCAGAGGGGGAGGTGGCCGAGCAAATTAAAGTGGAATCGTCTGCATACTGGATGCAGGTTGCATTCAGAATGACCACATACAGGTCATTAATAAAAGATAGAAAATAGAAGGGGTCCTAATACGGAGCCCTGGGGAACTCCAAGGGTGATAGGTAGAAAAGTAGATAATTTGTCCTCCCATAGGACAACCTGTTGTCTATCACTCAGGTAAGATTGGAACCACTGGATAACCTGGTTGTCTAGGGAAAAGGTTTGCAGTGTGTTTATGTGTAGTTGGTGGTTTACCATGTTGAAGGCTTTAGAGAGATCAATAAAGAGGGCTGAGGAAAGTATGTTATTGTTGCGGTTTTGGTTTATGACGTTAGAGAAGGAGAGGAGGGCCGAAGTGGTGCTGTGAAATGGTCTAAAGCCATGCTGAGAGTTGGCAAGTAGATTGTTTTGGATAAGATAGCTCAACAGTTGTTTATGAATACATTTCTCCATAATTTTAGCCAGGGGTGATAGAATAGCTATGGGTCTGTAATTTGATAACTCAGTAGAGTTGCCACGTTTATGGAGTGGGATAATATGGGATATCTTCCAGATAGAGGGGATGGAAGCTTCTGATATAGTTCTATTTAATCAGGATGGAGATGGGGTATGCTATGGCATCCGCAGCTTTTTGTAGATACTCTGCAGGTAGGAGATCAGCAGAGAGGGTGGTTGGTTTTAATTTCTTAATTAGGGTTCGGATAAGTGATGTGGAGACTGGTTGAAGGTGAAAGGAGAGTTGGGAGCTGAGTATAGTAGCAATTGGATTTCGGCCACAAGGAGGTAGCTGGCTGGCTAGGGATTGGATGGTCTCAGTAAGAAGCTATTAAAGGTATTGGCAACTTCTGAACATTTTTGGTTGGTAGCTGAGGGGGTAGGAGTGGTGGATTGTCCTGGGTGAAGAAGTTTATTAATACCTGCCCAAAACTTTTGAGGCTTGTTTTGGTATATCTGTTGTAGATGGTAGTAATTTTTTTTGTCTAACATAATGGATCTTTTTGTGTCACTCCTTAGTTGTTTATATTGAAGTTGCTCTATAGGTGCTTTTGTGGCACGCCAATTGGCCCAAACTTACAATTTTTTGTCTGGTTTCTTTTTAAATCCATGGGGCAACTTTTGTTTTAGTTCTAATACAACGTGATGGTGCGTGGCAATCAAGGATGGCTAGGAATTTGGTATTAAAGCATTTTACCACTTCTTGTGGCAGGTGTTTTAGGACTGACCAATCACATAATTTGAGTTTGTTTTGTAAATTAGTGGACTTAAAGTTTTTATTGTTCCTTATTGTTTTATAAGTGGGGTAAGTTGAGAATGTCAGCCTTATGCCTAATTATAAAGGTAAAAAAGTGATCATTTATATTATCAGGCAGGGTCCCCGCCTTGTACATACGGGGATGGCTATTAATGAGTATCCAGTCTAAGGTACATTCTTTGTTGTTGGGTTTACTGATGCTAGTGGGGGAGGATGATCTGAGTAAACTTGTATAGGTTTACATGGATAGCAGGGTGTTCAGAGGAACAGGTGTTCCAGTCGATGTTGAAGTCACCTAGAACAATGGTTTCTTGGGGGTAGTTAGTTGACAACCAGTATAGGATATCCTCTAGGGTGTTTATGTTATTACCTGGGGAAATATAAATACAAATGATATTTATACATTTGCATTTATTGATTTGTAGCTTAGTAACAAGAATTTCAGCATTATCAGCTTGGGGTGGTTGTGAAGCGTCAGTGGTCACCTGCAGCATAGATTTATATAAAACAGCTACCCCACCTCCTTCCTAGCTTTGCAGTCAAGTCTTAGTATATTATAACCTGGAGGTATTACCTCATTGCCTGTAGTTGATGGTTTTAGCCAGGTTTCGGTAAGACATAATATGTCTGGAGAATGAACATCTAAGAGAGAATGAAGGTGGTTGACTTTATTATTTATGGAATGAACATCTAAGAGAGCATGAAGGTGGTGGACTTTATTATTTATGCTTCTAATGTTCAGGTGACTGACCAAGAGTGAGTTGGAAGGTCTATTTAAAGTTTGTAAGCTCATGGGAATAACAGTGTTGGAGCTAGGGTCAACAGTTATGGTTGGGCCAGGGTTTGGGTGGATGTCTCCATCAGTTATGAGGTTGTATTGTAATCTAATTATGAGCTTTAGGAATTTGATTATTACAGTTTGGTATCTTTTGGTTTTGGGGTTCATGTAGCTAGATCTAATGGGTTGGTGGTATTTCGTACACAAGGAGTTAGGTAAGAAGGGTTTGTCTAAGTGTAAAAATTTGTTTTTTGTTGATTCATTCTAAAAGGTAAGGGTTTGGTTTTGGTGCTATAATTTAGCAGTTCTGGGGGCAGGTGGGGCGCGGAGCAAGCAAGAGCGCAGCGAGGGTGAGTGAAGCGAGCTAATACAGACACGACTTTAACTGCCTGTAAAAGAAAGTGCAAAGATGGTTGTAAATTATATATTTTTATCTCTAACTCTACCAGTATGCTCTTTTAGTATGTGCCACTATGTTCCTTTAGTGTAACGGTATTATTTATAGTAGCTATTGGTAGGGAATATATAAAATTCTTGTTTTTGCTTTACCAGCTTTAATATTCAGGGTAAGCCTCTATACGATAGCTTCTAGCCAATTTTAAGGTGCATAATGCTAGGGGCACCTCACAGTGCTGTAGACCCAGGGCTTTTAGCTAATTACAGTTTTAAAGAGTTGCAATAATAACCTTGTTAGATTTAAGTTGTAGAGGGGCAGGACAGCTTTAGCTTTCCATTTAGAACTTCAGCAGGGTGATGTCTTTCTAACGTTGCAGGCCTTTAAGGGATATTGGCAGTATGGAGGGGGTTAGCACCTGATAAAAAATTCTTAATTAGTACACTGGTGAACTGTATAACAATTACTAACACGGTAAGACAAAGCACTGTAAAAAATCAAGCATTCGCTGTTACTCTTTCAATTCTGCTAGCTTATTTCAATAAATATTTCTGAGAACCGGAGATAGCGATATCAAGTGACCACTTGAAACAGTGTTTTTATGTTAGCACAGGACATAACTAGGGCCAGTACATTACATATCTTTTTAAATGACTCAGAATAAGTCAGCGATTAACCCAGCAGTGTAGGCTTAGTGAATTAGAGCTAGCGACAGACACTTACTACAAGTTTTTGCTTCTAGGGTCATCACAAGTTAAACATATTAGCCAAATCATAAGATAACATTTCAAGTTCTGTAAATAAGTCTGCGAATAGCCGAGCACATGTATTTCTTATTTGTCTGTATCAAAAATGTGTTAATGAATTTACTATATCATATGTTGTATTTTTCTCTAAAAATTGATTGGTTATATTGTTTCTCTGTAACTGTTGTTTGCAGCTTTTCCAGTGGACTTCCCCAGTTATCAAACTGAAATAAATAAATAAATAAAATATAATGGGAAATGGGTATTAGCTGAAATTTTGAAAAATATAAGTTTTTTTGGTTGTGGAAAAAAGAGTGGGGGGACTGAAATATATGAAGTTATATAATGCTGTAATGTCAGATGTAAGCAATTGTAACTAATGTACATAACATACATATGTACATATTGTAGTGTACCTAAGCTGTTATGATCATTGAAGAACCCCTACTCTTTCTGATAGGTGCTGTGGGATATTTTACTTGCACCTGAACTACCACCAGTTCAGGCAGATGTGACTTTGGTTTAACATCTCATCCAAAGGATGGCACACTCAAGAGTACAGCAGCCCCATATGCTGCACTACAGTGTCAGCAATTCATCTTTCTTGTGTGGGAATAGAACCCACAGCCTTCTGTACTAAAGGCAAGTGCAATACCTGTTGTGCCAGTGACACTGTTAACAGTGTGAAGAGACATCACCTCATTCAATTTCCATTTGTGAGAGGTCTGTCCTGGTCCTGCTCAGCTTGACTGCCTCTATGTTTTGCTCTGATGGAATGCAAGATGCTTTGAGGATTAAGGAATACTGCAGAGCTACCTCCCAAGTCATCATATTAGACCTGCATAGGGGGTATGACCTTGTATTGAACTGATAATGTGACCCAGAAATAGAGAACCTTACAAATTCCCTGAAGCCTGGGGCTATGGGAATGCAGCAATAAGCACCTTTTAAGTCTAGTGTTACCATGTAATTCATGGGAAAATGAGATTCTGTAAGGTCAGCATTTTGAATTTTGGTACTTTTACATAAAGGTTTATAATTAAAATCTGTAGTACTGTCTCCAAGAAGCCTCTTTCTTTGGTACCAGAAACGTTCAGGAATAGAAGCCTCTGCCCCTTTGAATTACAGGCACTGGTTCTACATCTCATTGGATTTATAAAGGCCAGAGAACCTGAAGAAAGTATTGTTTTGGTTTAGAGGGTGGAAGGAAATCCTTTGAAAGGTTTTTGTATCCAGTGCCATCTGTAACCCTCCTGCATCACTTTTAACACCCAAGAGTCTAAGACAATCTTTGGCAAAGGGTGATGTTGAAGACCAGTTTGTGGGACAGATTTGTAGAGATATTGGACGGAGGCTAGTGGAGGGGAGGGAGTGAATACTGGCATAGTACTGTTGGCCTGTCCGTTTTTCTGAGTGGATCTCTGTTACTTGTTATTATTTCCCTCCAGTCATCTCTTTTAGCTCCTTGTTTGCCAGAATATAGCCATTTTTGTTTATTTGTTTTCTTAGTGAAAGGGAGAAGCCTAGAAGATTTGTATTGGGGGACATGAAAGATCTTAGAAACTCGATGAATCAATTTTCCTTTTTCATCGTATTTGTTTGAAAATCTGGCCAGCAGATGAGCCAAACAAATGCTTTCTTATCTACAGCAGAATCTAAGACTTCGGACTTTACCTTATAAGCAAACTTTTGGTTATGTACCTCAACATATCTTCTCAACACTGCAGCAGTAGCAGTGGCAGTGGCCCTAGACACGGTAACTGTACATTCATACACACTCTTTAAAGCATATCTGAATGCCTTGGAAAAGGCAGAAACAGTCTGACTCAAAAAAGAACTTCCACATGTATGCTTGATAAATGAAGTTACATACTTGCCATAATGATGGCTTTTTTCATTCATATTTGTCCAATATGACATGTGGGTCCTTGAGCTACTTGTTGAATTAGAATTAGACTCGGCAGTATCATTGCTCCAGCCTTGAACCCCTTAAAGTATTTTTCCCCTTCCATAAAGCACCACTTCCCTTAGTTACGTCAGATCTTGTTTGGCACCCTAAGACCTAGGGTATATATAGCCTTTTCTGAATAAGAACTAATGACCTACAACCAAAGGATTCTTCAGGTCTTACAGAAAAGGTAAGAGGGACAGAGAGGGTTGTCACACCAGATGGACATGAATGAAAGGATATATCGTTATGATAAGTGCATAAATTTTGTATCCTATTCATTCAGCCCATCTGATCAGACATGCGAGTCAGAATCCCAAGCTACAATTCCTCCCAAGGGGCCTCATGACAGGAGACCCTTCAGGATAGCAGTACCAAAAGAAGCTCTTTCCTTGGAGGTGCAGTTCAATTTATAATGCTTGGTAAAGGTATACATGGAAAAAACAGGTAGTGGCCTCACAACTACTGTCCACTGAAGCCCTGAAGTAGGCAGTGGAAGTTGCAACAGCTCTAGTAGAATGAGTCCTTGATTTATAGGTTCATAAGTTCATAGGTGTGTACTAGGCTAATGACCCTGGAGCCTTTACAAGCCTAGCCCACATGATTACCCTGGCATCGTGCCACCTAACCTTAGTTCCCAGTGCCTCTTTCAAGAAGAGCCACTGGAGTGATCCCCTGGTTGTTGGTTGTGTAGATAAAGGAAATGCAGTCAGACAGTCATCTCAAAAGTGACACTATTGAAGCCTTCATGCCCTGTTTGTTAGGGCCAAATATGATACATAGATGATCGTCTTTTCTAAATTATTTAGTTCTCTAAAGGTAGAAGCAAAGTTGCCTATGCACATCCAATATACGTAGCATGTACTCTCCTCTGTTAGCATACCTTAAAAAAAAATCTTTCATCTGAATGGGCTAATAAATAGTTAATTCAGATGCCATCTTAGGAAGGAAGGATGGATTTATTCTTAGAGATGCTCTATCCTTACGGAATACCAAGAAAGGGGAAGAAGATGACAGTGTTTGGAGTTATGGCAGGCAGGAAAACAGTTTTCTATGAAAGATATTTTAGCTCAGCACAAGAGGCTGGCTCAAAGAACAGTTTAGTGAGTGCCTCAAACACAAAATTTAGATCCCAACAAGGGACCAGATCTGTTATGGGTAGTCTCAGTAAGGAGGTTCCCCTAAAGATTTTGCAGAGTTTGGTCGAGACTAGTGAACTTTCCTGGAAATCAATATGTAAGCCAGAAATAGCAGCCAGTGGTACCTTAATCATAAAAATACTAGAGCCTGCATCAATTAGAGCGGGAAGAAAGCACAGAATGTCTGAAACTGAGACTGAGAAAGGGTTGATGTTTTTGTGGGCAAGCTCAAGCAACAAATCTTTTCCAATTGCTGCATTAAATCTTATGGGTAGATGCCCTTTGCGAGCTGAGAGAATCCTGACCACCTCCTCTGGGAAGGAATTATTATTGGCCATCACCACAACTGGAGAAACTAAGGGGCAAGTTTCAGATTGTGCAAGTCCAGGTAAGGTTTGCCAGACAGGTGTGAAATTAGATACTGTCCGGAATCCAAAAGCCAGGAGCACTCTATTTAAGGCCTTAGAAGGAGGAACCAAAATCTGTCTGGGCCACAAGCATGGCTATGATGATGACTGTTGCAAGGCAACTTTCTGCAGAAATCAGGACATTAGAAGAAGAGGTAGGTAGGCATAAAGAAGCATGGCAGGAGGGCACTGGTGTGACACAGCGCCCCTTAGTGGCTGTCCTGGAGGGGGAATCATGACAAAAAATGTACTACATTTGGTGTTGTGTAGGGTGGCAAAGAGATTGCAGCAAAGACTACCCCACTGACTGAGTATCAACCTAGCTACCCCTTGGTTGAGGAAACACTCATCAGGCATAAGAAGATCTCTGACAAGCTTGTCCACAAAGCAAGTGAGTACCCCTGCAATGTGTGTTACTATCAAAAAGAGGTCCAAGGTTATTGACCATGGTCAAACTCTTATAGCTTCCTGACATAAGGAGTAAGATCTGGTTCTTCCTTGCTTTCTGATGTACCAAACTACTGTCATATTGTGCTTTTGGCTACATCTCATGTCCTGTGGAAGGCAGTCCTGAAACTCCTGCAACCCTAAGAGAATTGCTGTCAACTCCAAAACATTTATGTGAACATTGGCCTTGCTTCCATCCACAGACCCTACTTGGACCATTTTCCTTTCGTAATGCCCCTCACCATGAAACAGAGAACACAACCATTGTCACTGTCGTTATTGGGGGAGAAGGATGAAATGGTCGGCCCACCTAAACCACTGGAGATTGCAAACACCACATTAGATGCTTCTTGCAAGAATCCGTGCAGTGATTATAGTCTTGGATAAAGTAAAGGAGCTGTGGCCATTAAGCCTGAAGAAGCCACTGTAAAATCCTCAAGTGGAAGCAAGGTGGTCCATTAAGATCGATGATGCCATCAGACCTAACATTCTTACAACAAAAGATGCTGGAGGACAGTAGTTGAGAAGAACAGACTGAACTGCAGACTGTAAAGTCTGAACTCTGAAGGAAGGGAGATTATCAAAAGAGTGGTGCCAAGGAGGCACCCTAAGACGATGACTTTGTGAGATATGGTTGGATTTGTCCAGATTCACTAGTATCTCTAGAAACTGACCAAGATGAAGTAGGTAGTTCCTGGCCTACAGAAGAGACTCCATCAACAGGGCAGTTAATAGCCAGTCATCAAGATACAGGAAAATCTTGCATACTAAAAGTCATAGATGGGCTGTTATGACAGCCATACATTTACTGAGCACCCTGGGGGCTGTGGTGAAACCAAATGGTAAGGCTTTGAATGGATTGTGATCGAATGCTATTAAGAAGTGTAGGAATCTCTGACTCCTTCGCTATCTTGATGTGAAGGTAAGTGCCTTGGAGATCCAGAGAGCACATTCATTCACCCTGAGGAAGGGTAGAATAAATTGCACCATGACCATACTGAATCAAGTCTTGCGTACATATTTGTTCAGGAGGCTGAGGTCTAAAATTGGCCTGAGGTCTTCAGTCATTTTTTGGAACCAAAAAAGAACTTGGAATAAAATCCTGACACTTTCTGCTCTGGTGGAACCTACTGGATGGCTCTTTTGGTGAGCGTAGAAGAAATCTCGTCTTTTGTGACTTTTCCTGAATGGGTGGGACATCTGGCAACAGGTTGCTGGGCTGAGGCAGAGGTTACAAAAAAAAAGGAATGTAAAACCTTCTGGATATTATCCCTCTTACCCATCTGTCTCATGTGATGGCCTGACAATGATGCTGGGTAGAGGGGGAGCAGAAGGGTAGACTTTCAGGGATTCTGTGGTATTCTAAAAAAAAACTCCAAAATAACACCACATAAAAACAAAAAAAAAGAGCCATGCAAACTTAGAAGCTGAATTCACTTTATAAGCATCAGGTACCTTGGCATTTCACCTTCAGTGATAAATTACAATCACATTACAGCTCCTTTTATACAACAATGCTCCCTACTGATTGGTTGCACTAACATTTCAAATACAATCTTCTTCTTTACAAAGATATAAATATTACAAAGTCAACATAAATACTATATAACATTCACATGTTAAAACCTTATATAAAAATTTTACAAAAACCTTTACATTTTCTTGCTGACACATTCAAGTATTGCAATTTTATCCCATTATGCAGTTCAAACATGTTGGTTATACATTCAGATTAACCTCTAGGTTCAGACCCCTTGGAGAAAGTGTGCGAAAGTTAATAATCATCCTGCTTTCTAACCTAAGAAACTTTGTAATAAAATCACCCCCTCTCATATTATAGGGTTGACCCAACACACACAAAAGAACAAAGTTTCATCAGACCCACCATGGACCAAGTGAAAATGCTCAGCAACAGGACTGTTAATATTTCTCTTCCTAATATCACCCAAGTGTTCCAAAATTCTAACCTTAACCATTCTTTTAGTTTGCCCCACATACCATTTAACCTTACTACAACCACAACTCAAAACGTATACCACCCCACAAGAATTACAACTAAACTGTCCCCTGAAAACAAATTTCTTTCCATTAATATAATTTCCTGACAAATTTTTCACCCTTTTACATACCATACAATACTTACAAGGAAATGTGCCCACTTTATCACAACTTGTACCAACCTGTCTAGCATTCAATAACTCTTTAAGATTCAAATATCTTCCATAAAAAAATTAACATACCCAGGAAATAAGCCTCCATGCTGTTCAACCTCAATATACAAGATACCAAGACTCCATCACCAACTTTCTCAAGATATCTGAAAATGGGGAATATTTTGTAACTAAATACAAATCCTTCCTGTCCACTTCATTGCCCTGATGATCACCCACTATATCATTCTTCCTCCAAAACCCACCAATACTCACATTTCCATACATCACATCCATATCCTTATTAACAATACCACCACTGCACACCCTCTTAATAGCCTCATCCAACATCTGCCTGCTATACCCTCTCATCAGTAACCTTTCTACTACTTCATTGAGCTTAACTTTCTTAAGTTTAGCTTCAGAAATATTAAGGATGGTGAGTTTAATTTCACCTACTGGAAGAGAGTTAATAAGGTGCAGTAGATGCTTGCTATTTGCATGCAAAAAATTATTAACAGCAGTGGGGTTTCGGTAGGATTTGAACTGGGTTTTACCATGTTCATCTACATAAAATTCCACATCAAGGAATTCTAAGGCATTCTTTCGACATTCAAAAGAAAACTTTAATCCATGCAAATTTCCATTTACTTTCTCCACAAACAATGAAAATTCACCTATAGGTCCTTTGCAAACAAAAAAAAAAATCATCACTAAACTTTTTATATAAAATGACTTGCTTTCTAAAAAATTCAGTTCTACAGATAAACTTCTTTTCAAACTCCCCCATGTATAGAATTGCATAGGACGGAGCATATGGTGTACCCATAGCGCTTCTTCTCTCAAACACAAAAACACAAAATAACTATGCGTCAAACAAAATTCCAAAAGACCAACTACAAAAGGCAGTACATGCCCTATCACCTATTATATTCCGAATAGCCTCCAAACTCCATTTAATATCCAGCCCAATAGTAATCATTCTACCATTCTACCTTAGACACTAACTGGCTTACTTCCTGGGTATTTTTAACATGTGCAGGCACCACACACAAGTACTTTTTAAGCAGAGTCAAGAAAAATGCCAACATTCTCCAAATATGAATTTACCCCTGACACTATGGGTCTTCCAGGTGGGTCAGATAAACTTTTATGCACCTTGGGGATGGCATACAATACTGGATCAACAGGCTTAGCAACATATAACCTCTAGACATCAACAGAATACCAAAAAAAAAAAAAGTAATTCCCCCGCTCTAACAATTCCAGCAATGATGTATTATGATGCATTAAAGTGCTTAATTGGATTATTAGACAATTTAACATATTTTTCTTTATTCATCAATAAATTCCTAACCATGATATTGTACTTATTCCTAGGTAAAACTACCCAATTTCCCCCTTTATCACACTGCTTAAATGCGCATTGTTCAGCATAACCCTTCAATTGCTTTAAAGCCTGTCATTCCTGTTTCGCTAAATTGAAATGCTTTCTAGCTTTTTGAAACTTAAAATATTCAAATTCAACTTTTTTAAGTAACACCAGTTCAAACAGAATGACAGCAGGGAACAACTTAAGATGATACAAATTGCTTACATTTGAGAATTTAGGAAAAGGTAGTTTCCTATAACCTGTGCCAAATAAACTTTGACCCCCCTCATTAACACATTCATTTACATCAAAAAACACATTCTCATACACAGATAAATTCAACACTGGATCATCACAGTCAACATCTCATTAACATTCTCCAATGTATTTAATTCCACTACATCAAATGCAGCTTCCTACAAAATCTTTTAATATCAAAAACAGTATCAGCTGAGGTAGGAATTACCGTAGGTACAAACTTTATACCCCTTTCCAACACTTTCAAACCATCCTGACAAATGTCCAAATCAGCTACATTTATTATCTGCAAAGTTTGCACATTACTGAAAACATGACTGGAATTGGCAGAGTCACAGGAAAAAAAATGGTCTTACTGCAATACAAACATCAGTCCTTAAGCCTTTTTGAAGTCCTTTGTCTTGTTTTTCCAACCCTTCCCTTTTGGCCATGAAAAAAATTTGTTTTGTTTTGCCTCAACTTGCTGCAACTGTTCCCCTACATCTTCCAACCTAATATTTTCAAAAGAAACACTTTTCCTCGAGGAAATCTCTGAGGACAATACTGACGACTCTCTCTCATCACAGAACCACGCTCACTGAATTTGGACTTGGGTCTCCCCCGTTTGGGTCTCCGCTGCCAAGCATAAACCTGACCGGCCCGTAAAATCACCAATGTCTCTCAATAACTTCTTGTTATCCTACCAATAGTTTCCTGCTTGATCTTATCAATGTTTACTTTTATTGCAGTCATGCTTGTTATAAACCCAGTGTCCACTGAGTCATTGGCTAACTTGGTCTGCAATTCCGTGATATCGCTCTGTAGCTTATCACGTAATCTGTTGTTCCTCTTAATAAGAATGCAGATCCACCCCAGTGTACATTCCAGACACACTTGCTTCCACTCTTCCAAAAGGTCACTCTCATCTTCAGAAAAAAACTGATAAAAAATAAAGAAGCCAAAAACGAATCCAACAGTTTATTTTAAGCGCTTTCGTTTCGTCTATGAGAAACTTCATCAGAAAATGACAAACAGTGCATATTATCCAGCTTAAATACACCCCCTAATTAACAGTTTAAAGTGCTACATACATTTTATATAAATGTTGTATAAAAACGCAGAAACTGTGAATTTTCCACTCCATACATTAATACAATAATAAATAACCAGTTTATGTCCATCCTATTATTTCTAAATACAAAACAATATATATATGTATACATATGTACAATATAATTAATAAATTAGTGTAAAATTGAATGAATTTGTCTTTCTAAAAACATATATATATATATATATATCTAAATATATTCAACAAACGCAACTGCAGTGGTGGTGCTGCGGTAGGGTTGTCGCCTCACAGTAAGACGTTGTCCTATTCGATTCTCAGCTAGAGAGTCTTCTGTAGGGAGGCATGCGTGAATGGGCATGCCTTCATTGAAGGTTGTGCGTCAGGGCCGGCAACTCGGCACGTAAAAATCTACTGCCAATCATTAGCAGACCGGAGTTCCGCTGTGGCGACCCCTAACCAGGAAAAGCCGAAAGACACAACAACATATTCAACAAACGCAAAAAGCAATACAAAAAATGTTCCAGACCCAACTACATAACAATACAATACACAGAAAACCAAAAAGACCAGTGGGAAATAAATTTTTATAAAAAGAACTCAGACCTCAACCTTAGTACCGAACTAATAGATAGGGTACTATTAAGTCCAGGGTTAACACTGGCATCAGTTCTTAACTGCCACTTTAGTTCTTTTAATTCTAGAAAATCATTTACTGGACCACCTCTCTCACCTGTACACACTTGTTCTAATATACTAAACTTAAATGTGTGTCCTTGATTTTCCATAACAAGAACTGCTAAAGCACTTTTTATTTCATTATGTAAGATGTCACAATTATGTTGGTACACCCTGGTTCTGATAGCATTAATGGTCTTGCCAATATAGAATCTTGGGCATTTGGTGCATAAAGCCAGGTACACCACTGCCTTTGTACTACAATTAAATTTTCCATACAAATTAATTTTACCAAAATTGGGAATAAAGACTGTATTTGCTTCCAGCATATATTTGCATTGTCCACAATAGCCACATTTAGACATATTCCCTCCTACCTGAATGTTATTCGGACACCTCTCAATAATAGATTTAAGGTTGGTGTCCCTTCGATACACTATTTTTGGCCTTTTACCTACAATATTAAGATGTTCTTTGTTTATTTCGAATACATGCCAGTTTCGATAAATTATTTCCTTACATTCTTGAAAACCCTGGTTATAGGTAAGGATTAAAGCATTTTTGAAGTCCGACCCAGCCGGCTTCTCCTGTCCCATAACCTGGTAATCTGCTTTACCTACTAGAGGAACAAAAGTATCTGCTGATCTTTTGTTAATGACTTCCTCAAAAATATTATTTAAAAATTCTAGCGGATTACCTCTTTTCACTAACATATTTTTTTAAGAAGTCCATCTGTTCCACAAATTCTACCTCATCACTGATCATTCTCGCCAACCTAACAGACTGTCCCTTCACCAAGGGTTTTTTCTGGTGTATAGGGTACCAACTATCAAAATGTAACAGGCTGTTAGAATAGGTTGGTTTCCCATATACAGTTGTCTGAAAACATTTGTTGATCCTGTCCTTAATAATCAAAATATCCAAGTAACTAATTTGGTCAGAATTTATGGTAGATGTAAACTCTAAAAACCCAGTGGTTGTCTCTAGATAATCAAAATATTCTATCAACTCAATCTCATCTCCCATCCAGAACACAATGATGTCATCCAGGTACCTCCCGTAGAAAGTCCATTTTGAAGTGTAAGGACTGTTCAAGATAAATTCATTTTCCCAATATGCTAAAACAATATTGGCAAATATAGGGGTGCATGCAGTGTCCATTGCCACCCATTTCTCTTGCTTAAATAACTGTTTTTCAAAAGTAATGACATTACTCTCCAACACCAATTTCATCAGGGTTCTAATTGTTAAAATATTATCATGATCAAGTTCGGAATACTGACAAAGATACCTATAAAACCAATCCAGCCCCACATCATATGGAATGACTGAAAAAAGATATTTGATGTCTACAGTCACAAATATTAAATCATCAGTGTACATGTCTTTAGATATTTTCATCAAACGGTCCCAGGAATCTTTCAGTATCCACTTTTTCCCTTTCAACACATTTTTAATGTGAGAATCAATGTAGGCCCGTGCATCCACAATTGGTCTTAACGGAGGGCCACCTAAATCCTTGTGGATTTTGGGTATACGAAAAATAGTAGGTGTTCTGCTGTTTTTTGTCACTAAAAATTTATATTCATCTAATGTAATATGGTTGTTCAAAACTAACTCTTGTAATGAAATAGCTATTTTTTATAAATAATATTTTTCTCATTTAAACTTATTTCACTGTAAGTATCCGTATATAACAGTGAACACATCTTGCTGATATAATCAACACTATTCATGATTACCAGGCCCCCTCCCTTATGCGGTTTCATGATTCTCAAGTCATTTCTGTTACATACTTCCCTTAATAGGGTCATTTCTTCTACTCTAAGGTTGGCTCCATTTTGGTATCTGTTAGCATTTAACAAATTTCTCACATCATGTTCACACAATTTCTCAAAGAGATACACAGTTGGATGTAAAGCAGGGTTAAATGTACTTTTCCTCTGACAAGCAACATTGTTAATACTTCTGACATTTTTGTACTGAAAATAAAATTGTAAATTAAATTTTCTAGTATAAAGTTTCAGATTGATTAAAGTGTAACTCTTTAATATCTTCCATAAGAAAATTTAACATACCCAGGAAATAAGCCTCCATGCTGTTCATCCCAATATACAAGATACCAAGACTTCATCACCAACTTTCTCAAGATATCCGAAAACGGAATATTTTGTAATTAAATACAAATCCCTCCTGTCCGTGTCATTGTCCTGATGATCACCCACTATATCATTCATCCTCCAAAACCCACCAATACTCATAACATTTCCAAACATCACATCCCTATCCTTATAATCAATTATAAATGTTTCTTGTAAAATGTTTTGTATAAGGTTTTAACGGGTCTATGTTACATCAACGAACGATTAAATGGTCGAATCTCTAAAGGTCGACTTTTAGCAATCGAACATTTAAATGTTCGAAGATATAAAAAAAATTACCAAACAAAAGTAACAGAAAAGGGTTTTAGCAGGGAGGCAAGCCACCTGCACCTCCCACACCCCCTGCTACTTAAATATACCAACTCCAAGATCAGACATCAGTGCACTACTGTGCGGAAATGGGAAATTTCTCCTTCCCTGCACTGTAGCTCAATCTTGGAATTTATATATTTAAGTGGGGGTGCAGGGGGGCTTGCTCCCCCCTCTAAAACTCTTTTCTGTTACTTTTTTTTTTAATTTTTTTTTTTTTGGTTTTTGTGACTTCATTTTTTTTAAACATTTTCTAACATTTAAATGTTTGATTTGTAAAGGTTGGCCTTTACAGATTCTAACATTTAATTGTTCGTTGATCTAATATAGACCCGGTTTTAACATGTGAATGTTATAAAGTATTTATGTTGACTTTGTAATATTTATATGCTTGTAAAGAAAATTGTATTTGAAATATTAGTGTAACTAATCAGTAGGGGGCATTGTTCTATAAAAGGAGCTGTAATGTGATTGTAATTTATCTTATCTTTGAAGGTGAAATCCCAAGGTACCAGATGCTTATAAAGTGAATTCAGCTTCTAAGTTTGCATGGCTCTTTTTTTTGTTTTTTGATTCTGTGGTATTCTGTCTGGCAACAGCCTGTGATATCCCTGGGTATGCAGCCCCCTGCCAGTATCTGGGCCTGTGTTCACTGAAGGTGCCACCTCTGCTGTGGTCACTCCTGCCAAAAGGTGAGTCAAAAGATGTTTGCACTTCCGAAACCAAAGTGAATAAGGTCCTTTCTGTCTGGTTCTTATTGTAAGACCTTGAACATCACTCAGACAGCAGAAAAGTCTTATAGTCTTGCTCATTCTTCTGCATTCCCTATTTCACTGATGAGTAAAAAAAAAAAAAAAAAAGATAACCCATCAAATGGGAAGTTTCTGAAGAATACACTTTAAAGTTATCCACAAAATCACACAGGAGTAGCCACACATGGCACCTCATGGCTATGTCAGTTCCAGCTACCTTGGCTGCTCCATCCACCTCATTATGCACTAGGTGCATCAAGAGGTTAGCAATACTGGTAGTCATGGTAGCTTCCAGTTGCTTCTTGGACTCAGTCGTTCATAGGGCTTTCAGAGCAGATAGGGCCTGTTGAGATTAAGCTCTCTATAACAATATGTGTGGCACAGTTCAGGTCTCTTAAGGGCAGCCTCAGTGGTGCAGCGGTTAGCATTGCCGCCTCACAGCAAAAGGCTCTCCAGTTCGATCCTCGGCTGGGGTGCGTTCTGTGCGGAGTCTGCATGTCCTCCCTGTGGTCGTGTAGGTTTCCTCCAGGTGCTCCGGTTTCCTCCAACATCCCAAAGACATGCTGTAGGTGGATTGGACACTCTAAATTGGCCGTAGGTGTGAGTGTGTGTATGTGTGCGCCTTCTGTGGAAGGTTGGGTGCCAGGCTGGCAACTTGACACTGTAAAAAACTCCACTGCCAATCATGAGCAGACAGGTGATCCGCTGTGGTGACCCCTAACTGAGAAAAGCTGAAAGAAGAAGAAGAAGTTCAGGTCTCTTAACAGGGATCTCAAAACAGAAGTGACCAAAACATATGCCTACTTCCCTAGTCTATCCATCACCCTGGACTTTTTGCTGAGAGGATGAATAGAGGTACAGTCTTAACAAAGCTCTCCTTTGGTGGCTGCCACCACAATGATGTAGTCGAGTGCAAGAGATTTGACCCAGTGTTGCTTACCCTTTGGTGGTCAAAGAATTTTTTCTGGCTTACGTGGGACTACCTCACAGGTGTCAGGCACCTGCCATGAACTCCCAGTTGCTATCATTTGGAGGGACAACCCAGGACGTGGATAACATTGTATCATATGCCTCAAACAATCATTGCCCTGGGGAGGTCAACAGGCCAGGCTCATCTCTGGCACATTAGTTTAAGTATTTCACCAAATGAGGCATCTTCTGGAAGGGACTGTGGGTATCCTTCTCGATCCTATGAGTTGATATCAGAAGTAAGGGACTCTGTCAGGGAGTCCAAGTATTTTCTCTTGCATGTCCTTTTTTTTGCATGCAAGGGGAAGTGTCATCCAAGTCATTTTAAGACTGAAACTGCTTCTGAGCAGATGGTTTGAAGCCTATGAAATGAGTCTAATCAAGGGAGAGAGTGTCACAGTGTGAAACAGCATCTGATGGAACTCGTGGATCCATTCTTTTTTGGAAAGGAAGCCATCCTTCCCAATACCTGAAAGGCCAAATAAACCTCCACTGGGTCCAAAAATATTTCTCCAAATGTTGAATCCAGTCCTCTCTTTGTAGGAGCAGATAATGTTGGTAGAAGGACCGCCGAAGCAGTGAAGATAGAAAGCCCACATGAGGAAACTGGAACAAAGGAGCCAAAGGTGGATAACTCCTACACCAGCAACTGAGGCAATAGCCTTGAGGACAGAGTGGAAATCACCATCCAAAATCCTCTGGACCTAGACTTGATCAGCTCCGACAATGCCAGAGTCAAATGAGATGGAGCCAATAATCGTGAAGCCAAAGACAGACAGTAGATCTGCCTAGAGGTCACAGGAGCAGAGTGTAAAAATGGCTTCACAGTGATTGGAAACAAAAGGCAGACAGGCAGAGGAACAAGAATTTGAGCATCCTGGTGGAGTCATACAACTTCAGAGCCACAGATGAAGGAATGACCTCCCTCTCTATCTGTATCTTAAAAATTTCTGCATCAGACAAACCAGATTGGTTTCCAAGGTACTACTGTAAGACCTAAAGGATCAAATGGAAGGTCAATATGGAGGGAATTGTTCTAACGACTTTTTTGGAGAATCATGAATTGTACTTGGATCCAGGGGTTCCTGATCTGGCGGTGACATGTAAGTCAGCATGCAGGCTCTATGTTCCTCAAACCTTGGAATCTTTGTTGACGAGACTGGGGCCAAATATCCAGCATGTCTTTTTCTGGGATCAGACTATTTGTGCTTGAAAGACTTTTCTGAAGGTTTCCTAGTTTTAACCATTTCTGGATCCAGCAGCAGGAGGACTTTAAGGATGAACTTGTTCCTACTGTCCACCAAAGTTCAGGGTCCAAACTCTGCACAAATTTCACAATTCACTGACAGGTAAGGCACTCCCAGACAAATAATACAAAGACTGTGCAGCTCTTGAGGTAGAATTTTGTGACCACACATGGTACACATTTTGAAACTAGCCTGTTTTTCCATGTTTACATCTATCACACACAAACCAACACTAAAAGACTCACAATTTTTAAAACTCTAAAGATTAGTACTATCTTAATAGAGTAACTATGCAAACAACTAACTGCTATCTATGAGAACACTTAAAAGCTGTATAATTATGAAACTACCACAATCTACAAACTAAATAACTACATACAATAAAAAAACTACAAGGCACACAATATAAGCAAATATTAATGATAGGAAGAACCAATGAGAAAACATGGTCTATTTCTCAAAAGGAAAGTAAAAAGGATAATATGCAATTTTAATCTCTAACTAGTAAACAATTAAAAAGGTGAATTACTACAAAAGCCTGTATGCATAAAGAGCAAATATTTGAAATTATTGAGCTGAATCACTTAACTGTGAGCGATCATTTCATTTTACTAAGGCAACAACAAGATCGAAGTAACCAAGGGAAGTGGTGCATTATGGGAGGGAAACTTCTTAAAGGGGCTCAAGGCTGGAGCACTGATACTGCAAGTCTGATCCAACCAGCTGCTCGAGGACCCACGTGTTGGATGGGACAGACTGAATGAACAGGATTTAGAGTTAACTCCATCAGCAATAATTTCTGAGTTGTTAGACTTAAGTGCAGATGAATGCTGTGTTCAACAGCCAGGATTAAGTAGCTGATTTATGGAAGTCCAGAACATTTTAAAGTCCTGTCAACTTTTGTTTTGGAAGTCTGCATAAAAAGTGTTTTTGGTCCATTTTAATTTGCCTTGTTTCCATGGTGGCACAGTGGTGTAGTAGATAATGTTGTTGCCTCACAGCAAAAGGTTCCCCAGTTTGATCCTTGGCTGGAGTGCCTTCTGTGCAGAGTCTGCATGTCCTCCCTGTGTTTAGGTGGGTTTCTTCTGGGTGCTACAGTTTACTCCCACATTCCAAAGACATGCTGTAGGTGGACTGGATACTAAATTGGCCATAGGTGTGCATGTGTGTGATGTGGAAGAATTACTGCGGTAGGGCTAGCCACCCTGTAGTGCAAACCTTTTCTCTAGATGACTGTGATTGTTAAAGTGATACCCCAACTCCATGTGCAAAAAATTGGAAAAGGGGTTGTGGATGGAAGCATGGATGGACTTGGCTTGTTTCCTAGGTTGTCTGAATTTTTAAAAGTTTGACTGAATTTTATTTGAGGCCCAAATTTTCTAGGCTGTATCTCTTAAGTTTCATGAGATGTTTTGTACTTCTGGACAGCCTGGGGGCAGGATTTACTTATCTTTTTTACTAAGTGGGGCCAGATCATTTAAGATGTTTGGACATACAGTATTAAAGTGAGAGCCAGCATTGTCTACTGGTAGGTGTTTTAGGATTGTCTAGTTATAGAGTTTAAGGTAGGAAATGAGTGTTTTGTGGAAATATGAAAGGTTACTAACTACATTAAAGTGTTTTTGTTGTATTTATTTGTTTTCTTATGGTGACTATAGGGCAATGGCCACTTTATCTGAGAGGGTACCTGAGGTAGAAATTTTAATTGGCATGGAGGTAAATATCCAATCTACTGTGGTACCTTTGTTCTTACTGTTAAAGTGAGTGGGAGTGGTGATTAGTTGTGTAAGTCCATATAGGTTTATGGTATTGGTTAAGGTATTTGACGCATTAGAGGAGATTGAGACAATCAGTACTGAAGTCATCTAATATCAGCTTTTCTTGAGGGACGTTTGATGAGACCTGGAAAAAGAAGACGTCTGCTGCTGTCCTATGGTTCTTTCCAGGAGGAATATATAGGCTCTTTTATGTACAAGGCTTTGTGTTTATTAAGTGTGAGAAAAAATATCAGGATTTCAGCACTGTCACATTGGGGAAGGTTTTTTATATGATAGGGTGAGATGAAGAGTTTTTATATACTACTGCAGCTCCACCAGTCCTTTTATGTTTTCTATCAGCTTTGTGTATATTATAATCAGGAAGAAGTATTTCATTATATTTACTTTCTTATTTCAGCCATGTCTTAGATAGGACTACAATATTTGGTGAGTTCCAGGTAAAAACTGATTTTTTCTTGGTGCTGCAGTTTTCTTGCCTTAAATGGTGCTTTTGCACATTTATCAAGACCAAATGACATTCTTATATCATCTGAAAAAGTTTTGACTACTTGCAGTTGTGCTTTCAGTTTCTCGCCTGATGCACTATACAATTTTAAATGATTTACAAAAGATGAGAAGTCTTTACAATTTGTTGTTTTCTGAGAGCCAAATTGTAGTCATGACCTAATCTGTTAAGTAGACAAACTTAATGGGTTAAGGACAAGACAAAAGAGCAGCAGTGACAGAGTCACCCTGGGAATACCTCCCTTTGAATTTTTACCCCTGGAATAATAATTTGTCCTTTATCATGGCTTAACTGTAAAGTTGTTTGCCACTGTTCCATGGATGCTGTAATGTAACTGATCAGTGTAGGGTGTACCTTATACATTTTTAAGCACTCTTTTATCCATGAATGTAGGATACTGTATAATGCTTTCATATAGTCTATCCATGCCTTACTTAGATACTTCCCCTTTTTACAGTTCTCCATATGACTTTCTTTTATTACCCTTCTGTTCTACTGTTATGATTGAGTTTTCTATTGAATGACTATAAACTCTATCGGCATCAATTCCATTATATAGTTTATACGTCGTCATAAGGCAAATTATTGGTCTGTAGTTTTTAAGATAGCTTGCAAGTTCACTCTTAAGTAGGAGTATTTTTTTCCTATTGTTAATCAGGCTGGTGTCTGTTTGGGGTGTGCATATAAATAGTTCTTACTCATGGCTAAATCTTCAAGTCAAGATGTTAATACTTTTAGCCAGAAGTTAAGTACTGCATCTGGGCCTGGCGTTTTCCATTTAGGAGCTTTTCTTAACTTTGAATGAATCTCTCTGGCCATTACTTCATCCCATTTTATATCCTGTACATGTGAACTTATTTCTTTTAATTCTATACGTTTAGAATCTTTATGCTCCACAGGATCTTCATGCAAATTTCTCCAAAATGTATCTATTTCTTCCTTTTTTTGTGGTGTCTCAATGCCTTTTGCCTTGTTTCCCAATTCTGAATAAAACTTTTTTGGGTCATCAGTAAATTGCTTATTTTGTACTTTTCCTTTATATTTATCTGCATATCTTCTAAGTTTCTAAGTTTTTCTGCCTGTGCTGAAATTTTTAGTTTATTATTTGCGATAGTGCACAATAGATCCTGATCTGTTCTGATACTACACATTGCTTTTATCAAGTCTATCTTTCTGAACATTTTTGTTGATCTGTTCCCTCTTCTATAATCTTCTAACAGTAACACTTCTCGTCTTAATTGCTTTATAGTTTTTTCTATTCAATGCTTTCATGATGGCATTTGATTTCTCTGTGATTTTGTGGTAAGACTTTATCCGATACTAATTTAGGTGCACAGTAGTATATATTATTTACTTCCGTTATATCACATGAATCCCTATGGACAGTCATAATTACTGTTCATTTTTTTTATCAAACTTCTAACTTTTTGGGTTTTATTGACTTTCTGTAGTCTATTTCTTTCATTGATCTTAATACGACTGTCCATTTCTATTAAATCAAGCAACTCTTCTATTACATAATTTTCTTCTAAACTGAGGGCATATTCTTTGTTTTCCTGTTTGCCATATACTTCTCAGAAGTACAGGCAAGCACGGAAGGGCTGTGGCTGACTAAGTTTGCAGATAACTGCAAACTGGGTGCTATAATAGGGTCTCCAGCCGACATGGAGATCCTCCAGAAGGGCCTAAATGAGACTGATGCATGGTGTCAAAGCCATGGTCTCAAGCTAAATGCAAAAAAAGTGTAGTAATCCCCTTTGGAAAAAACAGAGTACCCACAAACTACAACATAGGAGGTAATCCCCTGAAATCTGAAGAAGAAATAAGGGATCTAGGGACCCAAGTAGATAGCCAGCTTTCCTTTGATAACCATGTTGCCAAAGTGGTTAGAAAATCCTTCTATGTGACCCATCTGATCATGAAAGGGTTCGCATCAAGATCTAAGGATGTAATGGTGTCCCTATACTCTTCCCTCATCAGACCCATTATTGAGTACAATGCACCAATTGGAATGTACCTGGCTAGACATCACCAGCAGCTGGAGAGACCACAGAGGTACCTAACCAAGAGAATTACTGGCCTCAAACAGTTGCCCTATGCAGCACGACTGAAAAAGCTAAGTCTGTTCTCTGTTGCATACCGCTTTCTCAGAGGCGATCTCTGTCTAACGTACAGAGCCATGTCCAACCCAGAATGGCTGAACATGCTCCATCATAGCAAAACCAAATCTACTCGAGCTACACGCTCTAGGGATATACACCTCAACACAACAATGAATAGAACATGCTGGAGGGACAGATTCCCTTCGCAGAGACTTCCCTTACTATGGAACAGGGTCCCGATCTACATAAGACAGAGCACCTCACTATCACTCTTCAAGAGGAACCTTGATGAGTGGATGGGTAACAGAAACTTCACACCGAGGATCACTCCAACAGCACTACTAGATAGGGGCCAAGGGTATTAGCTGCTAGTACAAGGGTCTAGGGAACTACTAAAGGGGTGATGAATACCACACAACGTGGCTGGGCTAATATATGCCTTCGGGCAGATAACTCAGTACCAACCTATGAACCTATGAACCTAATTCCAGCAGGCATTCCACAGAAAGTTCTAGAGCATCTTCCTGTGCCACATTTTCGTCAGTGTCATCCATGGCCTATCACTCCACAACACCAACTGTGTCAAAGTTGCCACAGTTTCCTGTTCCCTCCCTTGCTATGCAACTCCAGCTGAATGTCTGTAATGGTTTCCTATGGAACGCTCCAAAGTATCTTCATATGTCAACATATCAGAAGTTTCCTACTCCACTGGTTTCTCCTTAATTTGAGGATCCATTGTTCTATCCTGCTGTGATGCTATCCGAGTTAGATTTTCTACACTAAATCCTTCACTTTACAGGTAATCCATAACCTCAGTTTCTATTTCTTTAACATCTCCATTACTAATCCTCTTTTCTACTTTTCTTCTGTTTTCTTATTTTTTGAATTGTAAAATTTTCCATGTCTGGATGTCTTTGCCTGTATTTCTCTTTGAATATATTTAGTGCTGCTCTTTTTGTGTTGATTAGTTTTGCTTTCTCCTTTGCATAAACATTGCACCATATTAAAACTCTTTTTGCCCTCAGAGAGATGGGATCCTGATGAGAGAGGCACCAGACAGAAAATATTTTCCATTTGGATATGTATGACTTTCTGGTGGCGGGATTCTTGGTTTCCTGCAGATGCCAGAACATGTCCTCAGAAAAGAGCTGCCTAAAAGTAATCAAAACCCTATCAACCACAGTGTCATCTGAAGGCTACAGAAGAGAGGATGGATAAGAGATCCCTTGTCTTGTGTGAGAAAATCCACCTGGTGAGGTAACTTGTGGTGACTGCCCCTGGCCAAGTGATAAAGATGGAAGAACCAATGATGTCTTGGCAAAAAGGGTGTTACCAGCAATATTTTGGGAAAGTCCTTCTTGATTTTGTGCAGAACTGTTAGCAACACAGGAAGGGGTGGAAAGGAAAAGACAAGGTGTCCACTTTCCAAGTCAGAAGACTTGGTACTCTTGAAGAGAAGAGCGGAAGTTGTCTGTTTAGAGGGGAGACACAAAAAAAATCTACCTGTGAAATATCCCTCTGATGGTCTATGTCCAGAAACACTTCTCTGAGAAGCATCAATTCACGAGCCTGTGTTCTAGACCTGCTCAATGAGTCTGCTACTGATTGTGCTCTGAGGGCATGTAAACTGTCTGAAAAGTTACTTGATACCTGATAACTACATACCATGCCTGAAACGCTAATCTGCAAAGGAGATAGGACCTTGTACCCCACTGATTGTTTATGTACCACATCACAGTGATATTGTCTTAGAAGACTTTGAGGGGGGCCAAGGTGGAAACGGGAAAGAAAAGCTTGCACAGCCAAAAGCAGAGCTCTCATCTCTTTTACTCTAATATGATCTGACCTCTGATAAGGAGGCCAGAGACCCTGGGCCATTAGAGGGCTGTAAGAAGCCCTCCACCCCAAGTATGAGGCATCTATGACAGTTCCTGAGAAGGAAATGAAGCCTGTAAAGGAAGCTCTGGACTGAGACAGAGTTTTTGAATCCACCAAAAAAGCTCAAGTTTGAGACAAGGAAGTAAAGAAGCAGGGAACTCCAAGGGGTGGCAATGTTGAAGCCACACTGATGTGAGGTACCACTGAAGCTTGTTCATATGGAGCCTTGCAAATGGAAGCATAAGTTGAGTAGTTGAGGTCATAAACCCCAGAACCTTGAGAAATCCCCTGAACATGAGAGAGGACAGAGGAAGGAGAGAATGGAAACAGATGATCAGAGACAAAATATTGGGAAAAGGAAGAGAAGCCAACATGGGAATAGTCTAAAGCCTGCAACCAAAAAAACATGATCCTGGAGGGTGTCATAACTGATTTCTTGAAATTTATGGTGAACCTTCAGACTTTTTAAATGACAAGTGGTAAAATGGAAATCCTGCAACAAACTGCTGGGAGAAGAAGCTTGAATGAGGATGTCGTCCAGATAAAGGAAAAATATGTATCCCTCGAAGCTTGCAAAAAGCAATGACAAGCAACTGCTGAATACCCTTGGGACAGGAGAAAGGTCAAAGCAGAGAAATGAAAATGAGGCAAAGAAACAGAGAAATATAAACATTTCCTGAACAAATGGGGATGTGAAGGTATGCATCCTTGCATCTAGAGAAACCAAGAAGTTCTGGGGAAGAAGAAGAGGAAATAAGGTCTGAAGAGACAGCATCCAGAAAGAAGGGATCTTCAGAAAAGGGCTGAGGAGAGAAAGATCCAGAATTGGTTTCCAAGTACCCTCTTTCCAAGGAACCAAGAACATTCTGAAGTAAAACTCCTTTCCCCATTTGGGTAGGTAGAACAGGCTAAATGGTGCCTTGATCCAAAAGGGACTGAGGAACGTCTGGGAAATGAGGAATCTGGTCTAGAGGAGGTTGAAGAAAGCCTGAAAAGGCTGGGAGGGATTTTCAAACCATGAAAAAATCTAACAAATGACAGACAATACCCCAAGAGTCTGAGGTGATCTGATGCCAGTTTGGAAGAGATAAAGATGAAGAAACAAGGGGACCTGGCTGAGGGGAAGAGGAGGTCAAACATCAAATGGAGGCAGGCTTGCTATGAAAAAAGAAAAAAGGCTTCTGAGACAAAGGCATCTGAGTGGAGTTAGGAGGAATATGCCTAGTCCCTTTCTTACCTTTGGAAGGTGGGTGAGTCTGCCTACAAACAAAGGCAGACTTAGAAGGGTAACTCCTCTGGAATTTGGGGACAGGGGACTCAAAAATATGTTTGAGTTCCTGCAAGACCTTACCCTTATCCTTATCCTGGAGGGACTTAAACAAATCAGCAGCAGCTGCCCCAAAAATATGTTTTTTTTATCCAGAGAAGCATCCAAAACATTGGCTTTAATATCATCAGGTAAAGCCTGAAGATGTAGCCAAAAATAATGCCTCATCATAGAGCCAAAAGCAGTAGCCCCGGAAGAGGCATCAGTTGCATTATTACTTGCATTTTATGGAGTGATGGATGACTGGGAAGTGGACCCAAGCAGGGAAAGAGCTGAAGCCTTTCCATCAGAATCAAGCAGGTTAGATACCACCTTGAGAAACAGGAGCCAAAACATACTTGGTCATATGGGTTTGGTAATTAATAGCACTAAAAGACAAGGTGGCAGCAGTATATACTTATTTGACTGTACTTATCTGAAGGAGTTTAGTAGATGGCAAAAGTTTAGGCTTATCAGAGGAAACTGAAACCACTGAAGGATCAGCAGAGGGGCACTTATATAAACATTTCCAATCCTCAGGCACCTTTTAGAACCCATAAGGTTTCTTAGGAGCTGGGGACTGAGAATCAGGAGCAGCAGAGGCAGCAGAAAAAAAAGTGCCCAAAAGGGCTGACAAAACAGCAGGAACAGCAGATGGCTTAGGAGACTCCATTTGTAAAAGCTCATATTACCTCTTTTGAATGTCAGAGATCTGGGAGAAATCCCATTTAAAATATTCTATCATACAAGCAACAGTCTCTCCAAACAGTAATTCTTCAGGGGGGGTTGTGCTCAAAGAATCCTTTTCCTCTGTACCATAGTTTAGAGGGGAAGGAATTTGTGAAGAACAAACAAGGGATTACTCCCCAGAATTTAAATCTTCATCTGAGGAATCCAATTCCTTAGGACTCTTAACAGGAGTGGAAGACCAGGAAGGAACAGGGACTGAAACCCCTTGAGGAGGCTTCAAGGCCATTAAAGCATTGAACAGACCCTAAGTAAAATTCTGCCATTCATGGTGAGGACATTTAGCAACAGGGGTAATATGTTTAGCTTTTTGCTTTTTCTTGAGTGAGATGTCTGCCCTAAGGACTCTCAGTGATTCAGACCCTTGGCGGTATTCGATAATCATACTAAGAATCTCTTCCCTCACTAAAATCTGAGGAATCCTCCTCTGTCCCTCATAAATCAGCCAAGGTTCCCCCTCAACGTCCAGAAGAGATGTTGCAAGAGCCTCAGAGGACGTGCAAGAATTCGGATCCATGCTGGCTTCCAATGGGATCACTGCAGAGGAATTTGAGGCAAGCACCAGGTGGTCTTCAGGGCTTTCACGAGCTTCTAGAGATGTCCAGGGAGGCAGGACAGCAAAGGGATCAGGCTAGTCTTTTTGGCCATCTTCTTAGCAGACAGCTGACCCTCTGGACAGAAGGGTTCCACCACAGCACCATGAGTCAACAGTTTAAGTCACTGATTCTCAAGATATATGGATAAGGAAGATAAGTAATTACACAGTGTCTAGGGACAATGTATGACAGATAGAGTACTGCATATAGTCGTGGGAAGCACGTACACAAAAAAGACACTGGTCATGACAGTCTTTATGGGGATTCTGCCTCCCACAGTGACATTTTCACTTCTTGGATGACAGGAATACAAATACACTACAATACTGAAAAAAGGAGAGAGAGAAAAGTCCAACAGGGCACTTATCTGAAAACAGCTTTGTAACCAACATAGCAGAAGGATGTTCAGAAAGATTGTTTGATAATGGTGTTTGGACTGGCAGGAAAGAAGTTTTGAGTGTTTGTGTAAGTACATCACTTGTATGCCCTATGCCTTATGCAGGGAGCATACTTGTGACGTAAGGTGACTTCTTACAACAATACTATCCCAGTAAGACACGAAGCATTTATCCTGCAAGATCTGCAATGCTTCTCCAAGAGGTAGCAAATGAGATCCGAGTTACTCAAGGAGGAGCAAAGCATTTTGGGTAAAAAGTTAAGAAGGGCTTGAGGATGGAGCACTAAATCAGACAGATCAGATCCAACCTGGGGCACAAGGACCCATATGCTGGATCGCACAGACTGAACGACAAGGATCTGAAAGGTAAAAGTGGATTAAGTAGGAAGGTAAGCGAGGATAAGTGGCAGGCAGGTTTGCTGTGTATAAGGGGAGAGGGGTTATAAAGGGATGGGAATGCAAGCTGACAAAGGAAAATGGAGTTACTCCAGTGAGGAGCATCTACACATCCACAAGTGGTTTAGGTGTTGTTTTAGTAAAGGCTTGAAGGTGGAAAGTTTCACTGTCTGTTTTAGGTATTTTTGGATGGTGTTCCACAGTTTAGATACATCATTTATTTTATTTATTTATTTTACATTTGTTGACCAGGATAGTCCGACTGGATGCATGTCCATTTTCAGCGGAGGCTCGGGGAGAAAAGCTCCAAGGGTAAGCAGATACAGCATTACATAATACCAGCATTGCAGTGGCCTTAGGTCAACTGGTGCACACTACCTGGTGCCCCATCCTGGTCTAACTATATCAAATAAATACTAGCATATTATAAACAGACTATTTACAAAGATTACATAAGTAAGCAAGTTGGGAGCACAGTGAGGAACCTGCTGAATTATTGCATTTTGTTGTGTTTACTAATAGTTCATTGGCTGAAGGATAGAAGGTTTTGTTTGGTTCTACAGAGAGATATAAGTTTCTGGTGTGTTGTTTTTTTTCAGTGGCTTAGAATGTGTGTTGGTCAATTTTTTAGGATGCCCAGAAGTTTTGTTTTGGTTATGGTTTTCAGTTTTTGGATGAGGTTATTTTGCAAGATTATACTTCAGTATGGCACTGTTTAGGGGGAAAGAGCATAAGTCTTTTTTTTATTAAAAAAGTGTATTTGCATAACAGTGAATAACAGTGAAACAATTCTGGGCAGTGTTCTGAAGCTTTGGTAGGGATGGGCTCTACATACAAGAGCTGAGTCATCAGCATGTTGAACTATGAGTGAGGTACAATGCAATATGCAGTTTATAAAAATGTTGAATAAAAAGGAGCATAATAGTAATCTTTGTGGGATGACAACAATGACTGATAAGAAAGAAAGATTATGTTTCCATTTGACTACTTGCTGCCTGCCAGTCATATAGCTATGGAACCATGAAATAACGTCCTGGATGTGGCCAAGAAAAGGAAATTCAGTAAGAAGACATTGATGGGATATGGTGCCATATGCTTTTAATAAATCTAAAAATAGTGAAGTACCATACTCAAGGAAAATCTTCAGAGTGCCAGTATGAAATTCCAACACATACAAGCCATGATTTCCCTGCTATCATCTTATGACTGCTTATCTTCTGCTGTGCTGAACTGCTTATTCACATCTCCCAAACCTCCCTTAAATCCTAGACGAGTATTAAAATGTGAAGTCATATCTGGAATAACCCTAAAGCTTATGAATAAGTGTCTACTAAGTATATGTTTTAAGTGCTTTAACAATATCCTGACAATGACAATTTGCTTACCAAGAAAAATGTTCAAATTAGGGTCATATCCTTCCAGTTTCTTCTTCTCTATAAAGGATTTCAAATGCACTTTATGTAGGACATTCTCCGGCAATGAACTGTTATCTTGAACTATATCGTCTAAGCTTGTAGCCTCACTGCTAATGTATTCTTCAAGAACTTGTTTAAAAGATACGTGATCACAACTAGAAGAAACACAAAGTCTTGATGGCCAATTGACTCTCAACTGCTGTAGGATGTTCTTAACTTCTTCACTGATAACGGCTGGAGTCAGAAGAACATTAAGTCTAAAACAAAGGTAGCAAAATAAAAGTGGTATCAGATTAATAGTACATTTTAACCACTGACATTAATCATACTATCTAAAACACAGTGCTCGTTACAACATGCCATTTTCCCTTATCTGACTGTAGAGTTTCATATTTTGACAACTAAATAGGAAAAGGAATAACATTTTATTATTATAGTTTAACTAAATTTACTAGGATGTCTCTCTAGTTAGTTCCACCATATTAGTCAAAGTTTGTATGGCTGTATTTTGGAAATCAAATGGACAATCCAGCAAAAGTGATATGACTTGTCCCTACATTTAGCAACCTCAGAATTAGAGAGCAAGGGGCACAATCCCTTGTATAATAGGACTGGGGGAGGGCACTTGCACATGAAAAACTGTCACTGGGCTACCCATTTGCTTTTCCAGTTTTCACCAAGCTTTGATTATTTCATCGGTTACAATGCAAACCATATCCCAGGGCAAGAGTAACTAATCTGTATCACAAGTTTTACAACAGAAATTATGGAACTGCTTCCTACTACATCCCTCATGGGCCTGCAAGAGTGATATAACAGAACAATAACACATGGAATGAAGTCTAACAGCCAAAATAAGAATGTTAAATAAATGTTTAAAATAATTTGTATTTAATAACAGTCAAAGAACACCCCTGTGATCTCTACATTATCATAAAATATGTAAAAGCTTACAGCCCAATATTACACTTTAAATTACTGCAAAAATTATACCTTCTTTAAAAAACTTCCAGATTTGCTTAATACTACTTCAGTTGGAATGTATCCCCAATTACACATACAATCAGAAAAGCAAAGTTATCTTGTGTTGCTATGAGCACTTGTAGCCTGAATTCATCACCAGTTTTCTAACGTTTACTTAAAAATAAATTCTAATAAAAGCCTACACTTAAAGACTACTAGCTGATTTAAGATCAAAATCTTAATTTCTCAAGACTAAGACCAAATGAACCCTTATTGTGTTCTACATGTTATCACAGATTCTATTAAATACAGCAAGACATTCAGATCTCCAGTAAAAGCAGAGCAACTCCTATGATTAACCAGACAGAGCTTCTCCCTCTCCTGTAAGCATTGCAAGGCAACAGACTCTGCACTATCTGTTTTATCAGCTTTGTGAATGTAAACAAATTTTAAAAGGTTAATTAACTAATACATTCTACTATGGTGCATTGGAAGTAATGGTTGTTTCCTCAGCTAATACTCTGAACATAAGAGGCTGCATTCCATCTGTTTGTTCAATTCACCTGTGCAATGGCAGAATTGCTAGATTCAAAACCAACAAAGCAAGTACAAGAATAAAAGCAGGTGGATCAAGAAACTGTCTGAAATGAAAGATTGAAGGTGGAGGATTTAGCAAGACTCTACCACTGTAAGGATTTTAAATGACTTCACAATGTCACCACCCCTCTCTCTGTGGAAGTTCTGAAATGGAAGGAAAATTCCATCCTCCTCAGGGGTCTTCACCCAAGTCATAACAGTTCACTAAAGCTTCAGTCATGTTCATGGAGACATTGTGAGTACAAAAATATGTCCCAAGCTGCCAAATGCAGTCACCAACAGCCATGATGTAAGTACCAAGAAGTATGATGCTTTTTAAGAACAAGTTGTGTGCCTCAGCTGTTTATTGTCCTTTCTCTGCCAGTTAGTATCTCCTAGGCTATCACTTCACTGCCAAATGCCACCGTACACAAACTGATTAGGCAAGTGCATCTTTAGTCTAACACAGAAACAATGCACTTTACTCACAGTGCATAACTGTATACTGGAAACCAGCACAACAGTCAAGGCTCAGACCAAGGGATATGATGGAGTTCTGATGCCACAAGTCAGAAATGAAGGAGTATTCTCAACACTAAGCTGTGGTGTTTCAGATGCAAGATTAATAATAAGAGGTACAGAATGGGTTACAACAGTTGATAAAATTTAACTGCACAGTTTGGGATTTGCGTTTTGGAATTCCATACTTCTTCCCTCCTGTAGTATTTTTAATTTGTTTCTGACTTTTTTTTGTTCTCATCTTGTTTATTTATGTCACCCATACTTTTTAGATTTTTTTGGCTATTCCCCAGACTAACATGTACTAAACTCTTGCTTCTTGTAGTTAAACAATTCAACTATCTGTTTGTTATGACAAAAGAGCTATACTGGCCCTTTGCCCTTTCACTCTCACCGACTGCCAACTCCTGTCTTCCATCTTTGCATGTGCCTTTATGCACTGTAAATGGGCTTCTCCTTGTTGAGCCACCAGACCTATTAGCTCCTACCCTGGAGTGACATATTTAAGGATTGCCATCCTTTATTCCTCAATATACCATCCAGGGTCCCTTTTTTAACTCTCATTCTCATGTGCTCCTTTTTAGGCACTAGACTCAAACATGAGGTTGATATACAAATCTGGTGTAAATTTTGATTTGTTATGTGGTAGTTTTTTTCTAGCTGCTTTTTGACTCCAGTCCTGCTAAACATCAAGCCTTCTCCAACTGGACTGTACCCATTCTTCCCTCTGTACTAGCTATCCCTATTGTACCACCAACTCACCTCTGTCCTATGGAGTCTGCACTGGCTCCTAGTCCATTATAGTACTGAGTTTAAAAGCTTGATGTTAATTTGCACTTGCCAGGGGCATCATGAGAATCAAAGGTGCCATGAGATCCAAAATTCTGACGTATTCCATCACAGTGACTGAAGTCTAACTGGAAATTCTTAGAAATAGACCTAAATAAAAATATGTTTTTTTTAACCTGAAAGCACTTGTGGTGGAATACTGAACACCCAGGGCTTTGTGGCCAGCCTCCAAGGGGTTGTTAGTACTTTTACAGGTGCATCTTGAAAGTTCTGGCTTTTGTTTGCCTGTTGGCTTCCACGTGTGGAATAGACTTCCTTCCTAAGGAAAAGTTATTCACTGACTTACTTCTGTAGTTTTTTGAAGACTTTCTTTTTGAGCTGGCATTTGATGAAAGGTAGGACAATCAGTACCATGCTTTTTTTAACTTCCTATGATCCAGTTAACCAGTCAGTCATTCTAACTTGAATATGTACACATTTCAGTTGTGGGTAGCAACTGCTGAAAAGGTTAATTATTCTTTAATAATTTTATTCTTTGTTTTATGATATTTATCTATTTGGTTTACTTCATTTTCATATTTGATTTTGTTAAGGGTGCCTTGTACTAAAGCACTTAAAGTCTAGACTGAAATTGAAAAATGTCCTTGCAAACCATTCATGTCATGCAATGCATAAAAACGCAATACAAAATGCATATGTGATAATGCACTACAATAAAAAGTTGTATGTACACAACTGATTTCTTTGGGACCACACCTGCTGTCATTTAATTGTAGAAGTCCAAGATTGCAGTACCTTGGAGTATTCCCTCTATTCTAAGGTATAGCAATCTTGAATTTACTGTACGAGTAGCAGGGGGTGCATGTCATGAGGAATGTTTAACAGCAAGTTTCAGAAAGTACAGTTGTGTAAGCTGAACTTACCGTAACAGTAGATATATGAATGATTGCTGCTGCAGC
Organism: Protopterus annectens; assembly: GCF_019279795.1. NCBI lineage: Eukaryota > Metazoa > Chordata > Ceratodontiformes > Protopteridae > Protopterus > Protopterus annectens. The sequence goes on along the minus strand of NC_056740.1, from coordinate 331,126,125 downwards.
AGTCTTAGTTATAAGGGTTATATCCTGCCAAAGACATAACACCCGACCAGCTTCCAAAGCTTCAAGGCACCTTCCACACACCCAAACTGTCAAGCAGCTTGAGCTGAGCTGACTAAAACACAAGTTTGGGCACAGGGCCTGTCAGAGCTTTCCTGTCAGCAGAGAGAGAGGGAGGGAGGCTGAGCCCTGAAAAAGCCACTGCTAGGAACAACAAAAAATATATGTCCATACCCTAGCAAAAAAAAAAAAAAAACTCCAAAGAACAAGGGGAATGGAGGGAGCAAGTGCATATTGCAGTGATCATTCAAACATCTACTGCTGCGGTAATTTTAGCTCACACAACTATGTTCTTCATACTGATCACTGCTGCACTAGCCTTAGCTATATGGGTCAATTATCATAGCTCACTATATTTGGGAGGTGGAAGGAGAAGAGTCCAGGAGTCCCTGGAGAATGGTCCTAGCAAAGCTTGATCTAGACCTAGGGAAGGAAGCAAACTTATACTGGTTTGTAAAATAAGTACAGATGACCATGTAGCTGCTTCTACCTTTTCCAAAAAGCCATAGAGGAAGCCAAGGCCATGGAGAGTGGGCCTGGAATACATTCGTTATGGTGAGTATAACAAAAATACCATAGCCTTAGACAACCATTCAGAAATAGTCTGTTTTGACACAGGCTGTACCCTTCCTCTTACTTTCAAAAGAAATGAAGAGCTGATCCAAAGATGTGAAAGATTTAGTTCTATCAAGACAGTAAGTGAGTTGTCTGCAAACATCCAAAATACAGACTATCCTTTCTCCCACGTTTTAGGTTCAGGAAAGAAAATGGGGAGATGCATGGTTTGGCTTAAAGTAAACACAAATTCCACTTTAGGCATAAAAGAAGTTCTCAAAGAAACTCTGTGGAAAATAAGAGAGGGCTGACTCACCATAAGAGCTTGCAACTCAAATACCCTTCTTGCAGAGGTCAGAGTAATTAGTAAAACTTTTTTTTCCATATTAAGAACCTCAAGTCAGCCAGATTAGCTAGTTCAAATGAAGTAAGTGTTAGCTTCTCTAACACAATATTAAGACCCAAAAAAGGAGTCACTGGTTTTCTAGAAGGCCTCTTATGCAAAACGCCTTTCAAGAACTTTTGACATAAGACTGCATTAAAAGAAGGGAATCCATAAGTAGACATGCTGAAAAGGCCGATAAATGAATCTTGACAGAGGAATAAGAAAGGCTATAGGATAGTAACTCACACAAATATTGTAAAACCAGAGAACAACTACCCTGAATGGGTACTGGATATGTTTTTGGCACCAACTAGAAAAAACTTTTCCATTTTCTAATATATAATTTTTTAGTAGCAGGCTTTCAAACCTCCATTAGTCCCTGCTGCATGTCCTCAGAAAACAGGTGCCTAAAAGGAATTAGACCCTATCATCCAGGCAGTCAATCAAAGATGACTGTTGTCAGGGTGTAACAAACACCCCTGGTCATGTGTAAGTAGATCCAATCTGTGAGGAAGCTTCTGGTAATTGCCCCTGGCCATTCCCAAAAGAAGGGAGAAAACCATGGTTGCCTGGGTCAAAAGGGAGTTACTGCAGTGATCTTGGATGATTTCCTTCTGAATCTTCAGAAGCACCCTGGATATGAGCAGAATGAGTGGGAAGGTATACAGCAACATTCATGTCCAAAGAAAATAAGAGGCATCTGTCTTTCAGGCCTTCTTGCATTGAGTCCTGGAAAAGAACTGTGCCAGTTGATTGTTCAGAGAGGAGGCAAAAAGATCTACTTGAAGAATTCCCCACAGATGGATCAAATCTTGGAAGATCCCCTGATCTGTTTTCCATTTGTGAGGATCTGCCCTGGTCTTGCTCAGCTTGTCTACAACGCAATTTTGCTGTAATAGAATCTAGGATGCCTGTATCTCAACCTAACATAGCTAGTCTGCAAAGGGGGTACATTCTGGATCCCCCTTGCTTATTAACATACCACACGACTAAGGTATTCTGTGTGACCACTTGAAGAGGTTCCAAGGACCAAAGATAGTTCACAGAGTTGAGTGCCTTGATCAGGGCAAGCATTTCCTTAATATTTATGTGCTTGCATCCTTCCAAATTGTCCAACACCCCCTGCACTTTTATCCCTCCTGAAACTGCTCTCCAAGTAAAGCCCAAGCATCTTTGGTGACTGACTGCTTTGCATCATGGAGGGAGAAGGGGAGACCTGTATTTAAGGATATCTGTCTGAAAAAAAACAGCACTGGGATCTGAAAAAAATAAGGGGTGTTGATGCTAGGACTGAAGAGATTTAAGATACTACTGTATCTTTCTCAAATGAAGTCTTGCCAGGGGTATCATTAGAATCAAATATACCATGAGACCCAAAATCCTGAGGTATTCCATCACAGTGACTGAAGTCTGACTAGAAAACCTTAGACAAAGACCTAAATAAAGGCCTGTTTTTTTTTTCTGTGGAAGAAAAGCTCTTTGAACCGAGGTGCCCAGATGACATCCCAGGAACACAATCCTGTGTGAAGAAGTGAAGAAAGACTTTTGAATGTTCTCTTTGAATCCCAGTTCATGCAAGAGATCTCTCACACAAAAGACAGATTACTGACACACTGAAAGTGACTATGCAAAGATACCCAACAACAGAGATAACAGTGAAAAACAAGGCTAAAAACCACAAAAATCGCTGTGGAAGTCCAATGAAGGGAGAGAACTGGCAGAGAATAGTATTTAATAAGCAGTTCATAGGTTCATAGGTTCATACTAGGCTATCTGCCCTAGGGCATTTATAAGCCTAGCCAGAGTATGTTTGGCTTTCACCACCCATTTTAAATTAATTTTGCTATGCCCTTTTTCGAGGTTAGTATACTGTGCCTCTGTCTAACAGTGACACAGAAGTGATACCCGGGGTAAACCTACGATCTCCCATCCACTCATCAAGATTCCTCTTGAAGAGAGTGAATGAGGGACTCTGCCTAACCTGGACTGGGATTTTATTCCAGAGTGAAGGGAGCCTCTGGGTTATGAATCTGCCCTCCAGCATGTCCTATTTATTTCAGTGCTGAGGTTCAAGTCTCTCGAGCATGTAGCTCGATGGGATTTGGATTTTTTGAGGTGCAGCATGTCCCTTAATTGGACATGGCCTTATACGTCAGGCACAGGTCACCTCTGAGCAGGCGGTATGCCACTGAGTAGAGCTGGAGTTTCTTTAACCGGGCAGCATATGGCATCTGTTTGAGCCCTTTGATCCTCTTGGTGAGGTACTTTTGGGGTCTTTCCAGTTGCTGCAGGTGTTTGGTAAGGTACATCCCAAAAGGGGCACTGTACTCGATTATGGGCCTGATGAGGGATGAGTAAAGAGGCACGATGACCTCCCTAATCTAGATGTGAATCCCTTTATGATTAGGTGGGCTATATAAAATGTTTTTCTAACCACTTTGGCCACGTGGTTGTCAAATGAGAGATTGCTATCAACTTGGGTCCCCAGGTCCCTAATTACTTCTTCTGTACTTAATGGATTACCACCTATGTGGTAATTTGTGGCACTTTGTTTTGCCAAAGGGATGACTACACACTTTTTGGCGTTTAGCTTGAGGCCATGGCTCTGGCACCAGTTGTCTGTTTCTATGAGGCCCTTTTGGAGGATGCTTGTGTCGGCTGGAGAGTCGATTATGGCCCAGTTTGCAGTCATCTGCGAACTTGGTCAGCCACAGTCCTTCCGTGTTGGCCTGTACCTCCGAGAAATATATACCAAACAAGAGAGGTCCCAGGATTGAGCCTTGTGGGACGCCACTTGTAACTGGTTTGGAGTCTGACATGGCTCCAGCAATTCTAACCATGTGGGTTCTGTCCTTGAGCCAGTTTGCAATCCGTCTAGTGACATAGGGGTTTATATTTAAGCTGGTGAGCTTATCTATAATGCCCGAGTGGGGTATTGTATCGAAGGCTTTTGCGAGGTCCAGATAGGCTGTGTGGACCACCTTCCCTTCGTCAATGGCCTTGGTGACTGTTTCAAAGAAGTCAACCAGGTTTAAGAGGCAGGATCTGCCCTTAACAAAGCCAAACTGGGTAGGATCCAGTGTCTGTAGGTCCCCAATATCTTTATTTATGAGGTCCATGATGATCCTTTCCATAGCTTTGCAGACCAAGCTAGTCAGGCTTATGGGGCAAAAGTTTCCAGGGTCCGTTGAGGCACCACCTTTGTGGAGAGGGACTACTGTTGCTGTACGCCACTCTTTGGGTACATATCCTGTAGTAAGGCTGAGATTGAACAGTAGTTTTATGTTTGGGTTTAGCTCTTCTTGGAGTTCATGTAGGACGCAGCCTGGGACACTGGCTGGTCCCATTGATGCTGTGTTTTTTGCTTTGGAGAGGGCGGCTCCCACCTGAGCATCTGAGATGTCAGGGGGGCAGCACTCTGCTGGGATAGATATTTGCCCTTTTGGTGGGAGGGGAGAAGTTTGCGCTGAACCTGTCAGCTAGGATGTTGGCAATGTCTGTGGGATCAGTGTATTTTTTGTCATTTTGGACTAATTCTGACCATATCTGGGAATTCCCACCCAGGTTCCTAACATAACTAAAGAAAGCCTTGTGATTATCCTTAGTGTCCTCTGCAATTTTTCTCTCGAAGCTGGCCTTTGACGATTTTATGAGTGCCCTTAGTTTTTTGCTAATACTGATCAGAGATGCCCTCCCTTTTTGGGATTTTGCTCTATCATGTAGTAGCCTCCTCCTTCTATTGTATAGTTTGTTTATGGCTGGGGTCCACCAGACAGGTTGTCTGCCTTTGGTGGATTGGGTCTTGGTTTTACTTGGGATTGCATGATCCATGCATTCCTGAAGGTGTTCATAGAATGCATTTATAAAGGATTCTGCGGTCTGGGCCGTATTTTCCACAGGCCCAGGGGCTTTGAAGGATTCCACCTCGGTTTTGAGGAGTGTGAAATTTGCTTTAGAGAAGTTTTTCACTGTGGTTTTCTGGGCAGGGGGTGGGGTCGGGATGTGAATATCCAGTGAGATCAGTTTATGGTCTGATCTTACCAGTGAGGGATACACTTCTGGTCTGGAGCATAGAGTCCCCATGTTGGTGATGATCAGGTCCAGTATGTTTTCCCCTCTTGTGGGAGTGGTAACAAGTTGTTCCATAGCATTTGAGTTTATGAATTCTACGAACCTTTGGGCAAGGGTGTTGGAGCTAGAGTAATGCTCCCAATCTATGTTTGGGTAGTTGAAGTCGCCAATATAATGGTGTTCGGAGAGACCTTCATATTTTCCAGTGTTCTCAGGAAGGCCAAGTGGGGTTCCTGGGTTTGGGAGGGTGGTCTGTAGCAGGCTATAAACTGGAAGGCAGTTTTACCCACTGTTAGTTGCACATGGATAGTCTCTGATGCTTCGTGCTTTGCCACCAACCTGGAGGTATGGGTATCTTTGATGAATATCGATACTCCCCTCCTTTTGTGGTTCGGTCCAAGTTTTGGGGCGAAAAGCATGGTATGAGGTATAACCTGGTAGTGCTGGGGTGCTCTCGGGAGTCCTGAACCAGGTTTCTGTTACTGCACAGATATCAATGTTCTCCATGCTAAGGAGAGTTTGAGTGCGTGCATCTTGAGGTTTAGACTTCTAGCGTTGAGTAGCATTACTCTTAGTTTCTTATCCCTTGTGATACCTATGGAGGTGGGTTTGTCTTTTGAGCCTTGCCTAAAAAGGCACTATGGGGGTAACAAGAGCCTTTGCCAATATCTGAAAGCCCATGACAGGTGCAAGCCGTCCCTAGCAAAGCATCGTGGCTTGTCGTGCATATCATCCCAAGCTGACAGGCATTGGATCCCCTTTGAATGACACCAATACTTAAGCCAATTGTTGAAATTGATCATCTTGTCTTCATATTGTGGCATCATTCTTGGTGAGGGTAAGATGCTACTCAAGGTCAGGGTCATACCAGCCTAGGCTACATGCTCAGAGAGCTCCTCTATGTCTCTTTTCATGTAGTCCAGGGAGGTACGTCTCAGGTCATTCACACCAGCATGGACAATGACTGAGTCATATTTGTACTTGCCTTGGAGTGACCTGAGTGCTTGTGTTATGTGGCGGATCATAGCGCCAGACAGGCTGCTCACCGTGACCTTCTCCTTGTTCAGCCTGGTGAGCGGGACGTCAGTGTGCCTGACGATAGAGTCACCTATTACAAGTGTATCAGGTGTGTTGTTTAGTCTTAAGGGCTGTGACTGTTCGGCACACTGGCTTTGTGAGATATGTTTTGCACGTGTTTTGTTTTGGGGTAGCGGTTGCTTGGGTGTCTGCTTTGGAGGTGTCTGCTGCTTAGGCAGATCTTTATTTAGAGCCTCAGTATGTTTTGTGTGATTATGTGTTTGGTTTGCTGTCGTGGTAGGTCTATGTGAGACTGGAATTGTAGTGAGTGTGGTTTCCTTCTCCTCCTGACTGGTTATGCCAGTACTGAGTTGAGAGAGCTTAGCCTCCAGTTTGGCTATATAGTTGCATCTCTCACATGTGTTGGAATTTGTTGGGAGGAGGAGAGGGTTGTCTGTGTACATGAGGCAGTTGTAACATTGCCTCAAGATTCCCATATTCACCAGCTGGACCGGAGAGGAGATTGACAACTGACCTTTGGACATGCTAGAATAATATTGGGAATTCCTTTATAATTGAAAACAAGGGCCAATGGGGAGCGAGGGTGTAGTGCTTTTAATTTTTAGTGCTGACTTATAATTGCTTTAGTGAGCAAGTGCCAGGTAACAAGTGCAATGTGTTACAGGTAACTTAAATGCAAAATGACAAACAGTAACTTTCTTTCAAGCGAAGCAAGGAAATAAGTACAGTAAGCAATGCAGATATCACTAGGGATCCACAGAAGCACTGAGAAGCCGCGTTTTAGGTGGAATTAGCGTTCCAGGGAAATAACAAGCATACAAACAAAGCTAGATTCAGCAGGCCTGGATCTAGTCTATGCTACAGCAAACAAGGTGTACCAGTTTCAGTAAGATACAGTTCAAATATTCAGGCGCTATAAACCTTTAACCAGAAATTCCCAGCTCAGAAGGGCAGAGTCCAGCCTCTCCTCCCACAAGAGTGCAGACCACGAACCTTCTTAATGTAGAATAACTGGCCTGAAGCCCAAGTGCTTAAACCAGAGCTAATACACTTTAAGAATAACAGACACTGAGCTCTCAATCAGCAGTTCCCAACTTAGAAGGATGAAAGCTACCTGTCCTGCCACCACAGTGCATGCCACAAACCTTCCTAATGTAGAACAACTGGTCTGAAGCCCAAGTGCTTAATCCAAAAGACTTAGAATGATAGCTGCACTTTAACCAAGTTACTACCAAGCAGTAATAAATACAACTGAATATTTTAAATAATGCCTGGATTAGTGCTCAAGTTATACAAACAAAGCTAGATTCAGCAGGCCTGGATCTAGTCTATGCTACAGCAAACAAGGTGTACCAATTTCAGTAAGAAGAAATTCAGATATGCATGCACTATAAGCCTTCAACCAGAAATTCCCAGCTCAGAAGGGCAGAGTCCAGCCTCTCCTCCCACAAGAGTGCAGACCACGAAACCCTCTTAATGTAAAATAACTGGCCTGAAAGCCCAAGTGCTTAAACCAGAATTAATATACTTTTAGAATAACAGACACTGAGCCCTCAATCAGCAGTTCCCAACTTAGAAGGATGTAAGCTACCTGTTCTGCCACTACAGTGCAGACCACAAACCCTCTCAATGTAAAACAACTGGTCTGAAGCCTAAGTGTTTAAACTAAAAGGCTTAGAATGAGTTACACCAAGCAGTAATAAATACAATTGAGATTATTACACAAATACACCCAAGTACACAAACGTTGTAAATCTTGCCAATACGTTTTCGTTTTCCACTTCGTCAGATGCAAAAAAAACTATTAAAAATACAAAAGGCAGAATGTATACCAAATTTGAACTAGTGGCGTGAAAAAGAACCAATCAAATCCTACAAACTATTAATCCCTTCCAAAACATGAATATGCATGTCCAGCTCATGAATATGCATATTTTAATTGCTAAAACTCCATTAACACGTTTAAAAATCTAAAAAACACCTAGAGGATATTCATCTAATTATTGCAAAGCTTATACAGCAATATTTATGAAGTATTTATATGAATACATTTATGGCATTTTAATTATTGTGTATGTTCAATTTTTGTAAATAATAATTCTAGCGTTTATCAGTTTAAAACAGGTGGTTTTTAGATTTTTAAACATGTATTAAAGGAGTTTTAGCCATTTAAATTTGCATATTCATGAGCTGGACATGCATATTCATGTTTTGGAAGGGATTAATAGTTTGTAGGATTTGACTGGTTCTTTTTGCAAGCCACTAGTTCAAATTTGGTATAAATTCTGCCTTTTGTATTTTTAATGGTTTTTTTGCATCTGACGAAGTGGAAAACGAAAATGTATTGGCAAGATTTACAACATTCGTGTACTTGGGTGTATTTGTGTAACAATTAATTATTAAATACTATTCTCTGCCAGTTCTCTCCCTTCATTGGACTTCCACAGCAATTTTTGTGGTTTTTAGCGTTGTATTTCGCTGTTATCTCTGTTGTTGGGATTTTGGTTGTATTTTGAGATGTCGGATGTTCCGAGGGTAGAGACAGACGAGGAGAACAGAGTGAATGACAGGGGCGAGATTTGCAAAATGATTGGGCAGTTATCCCAATTGGTTGAACTGCTTACACCCTCCTGCCACTCCATTGTTTTGTTTTTTTCCGGTATTCCAGGGAATCAGGGCTTGTTACCAACACAAACAGGAACGGATTTACCAAATGCGTTGAAAGCTTTTCAATGCTCCTCTTCTCAACTTAAACAAGTGATGCCCAGTGACTCTATTGGACTTCCTAACATTTTTTCAACACAGCAACAGATTAGTGATTCAACGGATAACGCGCCTTCTACATCAGCTCAGATTTTAAGTGGAAAACCAGGTGACTTACTCAATTCTAATACTTGCTTGGCTTTCAGTGACATTGTCAAAAAGATTTATGACTTTCAAAATAAATCTTTTTCAACTAAAGCAGATAGTGGAACGCTAACATATAAGGAGAATTTGGACAAACTGTATTATTTGATGGACAGATACAAAAACATAGAATGTGATAATGCCTACCTTAAGGAATGTTTGAAGCGTAACATAGTCCCCAAGGGACTTAGAGTTTGTAAGTACCCCAACAGAGTTCAAGAGGGTTCTCAATTTCATACAGAATTAATTAATGCCTTTGATAAATGTGGCTTGGAAATTATTAAAGCTATAGCTGATGAAAACGAAAGGGAAAGAGCTATTTTGTTGATAGAAATGGAATCAACTAAATGGAATCAACTAATAGCAATATTCTGAATTATTTGTTATTTACTGTGGACAGTGAGAAAGATAAATACCATGACATCTTTAAATGTATTGATAAAAATTGTGTTAATAACATTCAGAGAAAGGAAAACAAATTACAAAGGGATGTAAAGGAATACCAGAATGGGATAGCCTACCCTAAACCAAGGCCATTTCAGAAAACAAAATAATTTATTCATAGGGATGACAATAATAGTTTTGCTTTTGACAATGTTGAACACAATCAAGTTCAGACAGTAACGTTAGGGACATCCCTTTAGATCAACTACCCCCCCCCCTGAAGATGGGACAGAATAAGGAACAAACAACAGGTTTATTACAATTACAACAATTACGGGGGGGATCGAAGGGGGCAACCCTGGAATTGAGTAACCCACATCTTGATTGTGATTTATTTTATACCCTAGATATTTTGACTTCAGCTGACCATGTTTCAGCAACTTTTTCTGAGTCTTTATAGGTTCATAGGTTCATACTAGGCTATCTGCCCTAGGGCATTTACAAGCCTAGCCTGAGTGTGTTTGGCTTTCGCCACCCATTTTAAATGAATTTTGCTATGCCCTTTTTTTGAGGTTAGTATACTGTGCCTCTGTCTAACAGTGACACAGAAGTGATACCCAGGGTAAACCTACTATCTCCCATCCACTCATCAAGATTCCTCTTGAAGAGAGTCAATGAGGGACTCTGCCTAACCTGGACTGGGATTTTATTCCAGAGTGAAGGGAGCCTCTGGGTTATGAATCTGTCCCTCCAGCATGTCCTATTTATTTCAGTGCTGAGGTTCAAGTCTCTCGAGCGCATAGCTCAATGGGATTTGGAATTTCTGAGGTGGAGCATGTCCATTAATTCGGGTTGGACATGGCTTTATACGTCAGGCACAGATCGCCTCTGAGCAGGCGGTATGCCACTGAGTAGAGCTGGAGTTTCTTTAACCGGGCAGCATATGGCATCTGTTTGAGCCCTTTGATCCTCTTGGTGAGGTACTTTTGGGGTCTTTCCAGTTGCTGCAGGTGTCTGGTAAGGTACATCCCAAAAGGGGCATTGTACTCAATTATGGGCCCGATGAGGGATGAGTAAAGAGGCACGATGACCTCCCCTGATCTAGATGTGAATCCCCTCATGATTAGGTGGGCTATATAAAATGTTTTTCTAACCACTTTGGCCACGTGGTTGTCAAATGAGAGATTGCTATCAACTTGAGTCCCCAGGTCCCTAATTACGTCTTCCGTACTTAATGGATTACCACCTATGTGGTAATTTGTGGGTACTTTGTTTTTGCCAAAGGCGCTGACTATACACTTTTTGGCGTTTAGCTTGAGGCCATGGCTCTGGCACCAGTTGTCTGTTTCTATGAGGCCCTTTTGGAGGATGCTTGTGTCAGCTGGAGAGTCGATTATGGTGCCCAGTTTGCAGTCATCTGCGAACTTGGTCAGCCACAGTCCTTCCATGTTGGCCTGTACCTCCGAGAAATATATACCAAACAAGAGAGGTCCCAGGAATGAGCCTTGTGGGATGCCACTTGTAACTGGTTTGGAGTCTGACATGGCTCCAGCAATTCTAACCATGTGGGTTCTGTCCTTGAGCCAGTTTGCAACCCATCTAGTGACATAGGGGTTTATATTTAAGCTGGTGAGCTTATCTATAATGTCCGAGTGGGGTATTGTATTGAAGGCTTTTGCAAGGTCCAGGTAGGCTGTGTGGACCAGCTTCACCTCGTCAATGGCCTTGGTGACTGTTTCAAAGAAATCGACCAGGTTTAAGAGGCAGGATCTGCCCTTAACAAAGCCAAACTGGGTAGGATCCAGTGTCTGTAGGTCCCCAATATCTTTATTTATGAGGTCCATGATGATCCTTTCCTTAGCTTTGCAGACCAAGCTAGTCAAGCTAATGGGGCAATAGTTTCCAGGATCCGTTAAGGCACCACCTTTGTGGAGAGGGACCACTGTTGCTGTACGCCACTCTTTGGGTACATATCCTGTAGTAAGGCTGAGATTGAACAGTAGTTTTATGTTTGGGTTTAGTTCTTCTTGGAGTTCATGTAGGACGCAGCCCGGGACACCGTCTGGTCCCATTGATGCTGTGTTTTTTGCTTTGGAGAGGGCGGCTCTTACCTGAGCATCTGAGATGTCAGGGGGGAAGCACTCAGCTGGAATAGATATTTACCCTTTTGGTGGGGAGGGGGAGTTTGCGCTGAACCTGTCAGCTAGGATGTTGGCAATGTCTGTGGGTTTGGTGTATTTTTTGTCATTTTGGACTAATTCTGAGCATATCTGGGAATTCCCACCCAGGTTCCTAACATAACTAAAGAAAGCCTTGTGAGTATCCTTAGTGTCCTGTGCAATTTTTCTCTAGAAGCTGGCCTTAGATGATTTTATGAGTGCCCGTAGTTTTTTGCTAATACTGATCAGAGATGCCTTCCCTTTTTGGGATTTTGCTCTATCATGTAGTAGCTTCCTCCTTCTATTGTATAGCTTGTTTATGGCTGGGGACCACCAGACAGGACGCCTAACTTTGGAGGATTGGGTCTTGATTTTATTTGGGATTGCATGATCCATGCATTCCTGAAGGTGTTCACAGAATGTGTTTATAAAGGATTCTGCAGTCTGGGCCATATTTTCCACAGGACCGGGGGCTTTGAAAGATTCCACCTCGGTTTTGAGGAGTGTGAAATTTGCTTTAGAGAAGTTTTTCACTGTGGTTTTCTGGGCAGGAGCTGGGGTCGGGATGTGAATATCTAGTGAGATTAGTTTATGGTCTGATCTTACCAGTGAGGAATACACTTCTGGTCTGGAGCATAGAGTTCCCATGTTGGTGATGATCAGGTCCAGTATGTTTTCCCCTCTTGTGGGAGTGGCAACAAGTTGTTCCATAGCATTTTAGTTTATAAATTCTAGGAACCTTTGGGCTAGGGTGTTGGAGCTAGAGTAATGCTCCCAGTCTGTTAGGGTAGTTGAAGTCGCCCAATATAATGGTGTTTGGAGAGACCTTCATATTTTCCAGTGTTCTCAGGAAGGCCGAGTGGGGTTCCTGGGTTTGGGAGGGTGGTCTGTAGCAGGCTATAAACTGGAAGGCAGTTTTACCCACTGTTAGTTGCACATGGATAGTCTCTGATGCTTTGTGCTGTGCCACCAACCTGGAGGTGTGGGTATCTTTGACAAATATTGATACTCTCCCTCCTTTTGTGGTTCGGTCCAAGTTTTGGGGCCAAAAAACATGGTATGAGGTATAACCTGGTAGTGCTGGGGTGCTCTCGAGCCTTGAACCAGGTTTCTGTTACTGCACAGATATCGATGTTCTCCATGCTAAGGAGAGTTTCGAGTGCATGCATCTTGAGGTTTAGACTTCTGGCATTGAGTAGCATTATTCTTAGTTTCTTATCCCTTGTGATACCTATGGAGGTGGGTTTGTCTTTTGAGCCTTGCCTAAAAAAGGCACTATGGGGGTGGCAAGAGCCTTTGCCAATATCTGAAAGCCCAGGGGTGACAGGTGCAAGCCGTCCCTAGCGAAGCATCGTGGCTTGTTGAGCATGTCATCCCAGGCAGACAGTCATTGGATCCCCTTTGAATGACACCAATACTTAAGCCAATTGTTGAAATTGATCATCTTGTCTTCATATTGTGGCATCATTCTTGGTGAGGGTAAAATGCTACTCAAGGTTAGGGTCATACCGGCCTGGGCTACACGCTCAGAGAGCTCCTCTATGTCTCTTTTCATGTAGTCCAGGGAGGTACGTCTCAGGTCATTCACACCAGCATGGACAATGAGTGAGTCATATTTGTACTTGCCTTGGAGTGACATGAGTGCTTGTGTTATGTGGCAGATCCTAGCGCCCGACAGGCAACTCACCGTGACCTTCTCCTTGTTCAGCCAGGTGAGCAGGACGTCAGTGTGCCTGACGATAGAGTCACCTATTACAAGTGTATCAGGTGTGTTGTTTAGCCTTAAGGGCTGTGACTGTTCGGCACACTGGCTTTGTGAGATATGTGTTGCACGTGTTTTGTTTTGGGGTAGCGGTTGCTTGAGTGTCTGCTTTGAAGGTCTCTGCTGCTTAGGCAGATTTTTATTTAGAGCCTCCAAGTATGTTTTTGTGTGTTTATGTGTTTGGTTTGCTGTCGTGGTAGGTCTATGTGAGACTGGAATTGTAGTGAGTGTGGTTTCCTTCTACTCCGGACTGGTTACCAGTACTGAGTTGAGAGAGCTTAGCCTCCAGTTTGGCTATATGGTTGCATCTCTCACATGTGTTGGAATTTGTTGGGAGGAGGAGAGGGTTGTCTGTGTACATGAGGCAGTTGTAACTTTGCCTCAAGATTCCCAGATTCACCAGCTGGACCGGAGAGGAGATTGACAACTGACCTTTGGACATGCTAGAATAGTATTGGGAATTCCTTTATAATTGAAAAAAGGGCCAATGGGGAACAAGGTACTCAAGGGGAGTTTGTGAGGGTGTAGTGCTTTTAATTTTTTAGTGCTGACTTATATAATTGCTTTAGTGAGCAAGTGCCAGGCTTTAGAGTGGGAATAGGGTGTTTATTATGAGAACTAGATCAGTTCTAAGGGAAAAAGTGAAGAGCAGACTTTGTGGAGCTGAGAATAGTTTAAACCCAATTAAGCGGCGCTGCCCGATGCTGCGCTATGTGCAAAATCCCGCAAAGCCACGCTAAAGCGGGTTTTATACAGGGGGACTTGAAAGAGCTAGAAATTGGCCCAAAACGGCCAATAGACTACCAGATTCTTGTGCTGGGAACACTCCTCCAGAGATAGATAGGCTGCTCCAAGCTCCCCACTGCCACTGGTGAACAAAGAAGCCTCCCTTTATCCAAGAAAGGAAATGGGCAACACAGGAACTTTCCAAACGTCCAAAATACAGCAAAGCCTGTATGTGGACTACTCTAGGTCAGAAAAGATGGGAAACAAGGATATATATATATTTTAAATATTGATGGCATTATAAGGGATGGTAAAGTTTTTTCCTACAAAGGTTACAAAATTTATAATTACAGTAGTTTGCCCATTCACCACCAACACTTCAATTTATTTTCCAGAGGTTCCAAATTTGTTCCTTTAAGGAAGGCTAACATTCCTAGAGCTATTATTGGTTTAAAGCTCCTTCTTAGGAAAAATAATTTCCTGACAACACTGCATCTTTTACTACCTTGAAGAAAAAAAGCATTTTTAATCCACCTTTGCATCCGCAATTAAAACATTTTGAGATTTTAGCTGAAAGAGAGATCAGGAAAGGTATAAATGCAGACAAAATTCACTCAAATTTATCCAAGGAAGAAATTCTTCTTCTTGAATCACTGAGGAACAATTGTTCTATTAGAATTATGCAACCTGACAAGGGAGGTGGAACTATTTTGATGGATAGTATTATTTATGAGTCCAAAGTTAAAGAACAATTAAATGATGTTAGCAAATATTCTAGAGCTTCTATTAATGAAGTTAAAATAGCTCATTCCAAAATTCACCTGATTTTAAATGATTTATTTTTGGAAGACTCTATTAGTTTGGATACTATTCATTTTTTATATAATAAAAATCCCAGAGTTTCTTCTGTGTTTGGGATCCCTAAGGTCCATAAAAATTTTATGGATCCTCCCCTTCGTTTAATTGTTTCCTCTGAAGGTTCTATTACGGCCCTTTTGGCCAAGTTTGTAGATGTAAAGTTAAAAGATTTGTCTTGGTCGGGTCCAGCTGTACTTAAGGATTCCTGGGACTTTCTTAGACAGTTGAAACCCGATCTCATTAAAGATAATTTAATATTTGTTACATTAGACATAGTGGACTTATTTGGGAGTATTCTTCATGATATTGGGCTTCAATGGTTGGAACAAGCAATGATTTCTGGTGGACAATTTAACAATAATGATTTTAACACCAGTTTACTGTTAATGGAGCTTGTTTTAAACAATAATTACATGTTTTTTGAAGATGAATTTTACAAACAAATTAAGGGAGTGGCCATGGGGGCCAAATGTGCCCCAACTTATTCAAACATCATTTTAACCTGGTGGGAGAACACATATGTGTTGAACGGTGATTTTAAAAGTTGTTGGTCCCTTTACAAGTGTTTTTTGGACGATATTGTTATTCTTTGGATGGACACCTTGGATAGGTTTTATGATTTTTTGGAGTATTTGAAAAGCACATCACATTTTTTGCAATTTACTTACAATACAAACTTGCATGAGCTTATCTATTTGGATGCTCACATTACATTGGACCAGGGTATGTCTGTCTCAAAGATATATAGAAAAAATACCTTTTCAAATTCATGCTTGCATTTTACTAGCGGTCATCCTTTTTTTCAAAAAAAAAAATTTACTAGAAGGACAACTTGTCAGAATTAGTCGTAGGACGTCTAATGACAAAGATTTTTATAATGAGTGTGAGTTTGTGTGTCAAATGTTTCTAGAGAGAGGTTATCCTATTGAAGTTATTGAACAAGTTACAACAGAGGTATCAAATGGGAGATTAGGTAGATTTGCACCTATATTGGGAGTGGATGCTCCCCTGGGGAACCCCTCTAGTCACCTTAATCATTTTAATGAGGGTAAGTCAACTTATGTTTTGGACTTTAATGGGGATGCAGGTACAATCAGGAACATTATTAGTAAGGAATGGGAGAAATTTAAGGAAATTTCTGATGTGGGCCCCCTTTTTAGGGATTCATTAACTTTTACCTACAGAAAAGAAAGGAATTTTAAAAATCTTTTTGAATATGGTTGTTCTATAAAACAGGTCAATACCAAAAGGATAGGGACTTTTAAATGTGGTACATGTTCTCAGTGCCCCTATCTTATTAATTCATATTCTTTGTGCCCGCCCCACTGTAGATTTGATCTAAGACACTCCCCCAGGACATCTCTTTACCGCATTCTACCTAATAAACCCTTTCTGCACTTGCTTTTAGTCCTTTTTAATTTAATTACATTTTTTCAAACTGTGTGTGGACTAATATTGCTACATATTCAAGTGTGCCAGCTTGCACTGCATGAGAATTGTATTTACTACTGCTTTTGCTACTTTTCTAAAAAAAAAAAAAAAAAAAAAAAATAAAAAATGCTTTTACTGTACTTGTGTTTCTTCCTACTTTATTTTGCTTTTGCGTCATCTTAAACATTCTCAATTGTATTTATTACTGCTTGGTGTAACTCATTCTAAGCCTTTTAGTTTAAACACTTGGGCTTCAGACCAGTTGTTTTACATTGAGAGGGTTTGTGGTCTGCACTGTAGTGGCAGACCAGGTAGCTTACATCCTTCTAAGTTGGGAACTGCTGATTGAGGGCTCAGTGTCTGTTATTCTAAAAGTATATTAATTCTGGTTTAAGCACTTGGGCTTTCAAGCCAGTTATTTCACATTAAGAGGGTTTTGTGGTCTGCACTCTTGTGGGAGGAGAGGCTGGACTCTGCCCTTCTGAGCTGGGAATTTCTGGTTGAAGGCTTATAGTGCATGCATATCTGAATTTCTTCTTACTGAAATTGGTACACCTTGTTTGCTGTAGCATAGACTAGCTCCAGGCCTGCTGAATCTAGCTTTGTTTGTATAACTTGAGCACTAATCCAGGCATTATTTAAAGTATTCAGTTGTATTTATTACTGCTTGGTAGTAACTTGGTTAAAGTGTAGCTATCATTCTAAGTCTTTTGGATTAAGCACTTGGGCTTCAGACCAGTTGTTCTACATTAGGAAGGTTTGTGGCATGCACTGTGGTGGCAGGACAGGTAGCTTTCACCCTTCTAAGTTGGGAACTGCTGATTGAGAGCTCAGTGTCTGTTATTCTTAAAGTGTATTAGCTCTGGTTTAAGCACTTGGGCTTCAGGCCAGTTATTTTACATTAAGAAGGTTCGTGGTCTGCACTCTTGTGGGAGGAGAGGCTGGACTCTGCCCTTCTGAGCTGGGAATTTCTGGTTAAAGGTTTATAGTGCCTGAATATTTGAACTGTATCTTACTGAAATTGGTACACCTTGTTTGCTGTAGCATAGACTAGATCCAGGCCTGCTGAATCTAGCTTTGTTTGTATGCTTGTTATTTCCTGGAATGCTAATTCCACCTAAAACGCTGCTTCTCAGCTTCTGTGGATCCCTAGTGATATCTGCATTGCTTACTGTACTTATTTCCTTGCTTCGCTTGAAAGAAAGTTACTGTTTGTCGTTTTGCATTTAAGTTACCTGTAACACATTGCACTTGTTACTTGGCACTTGCTCACTAAAGCAATTATAAGTCAGCACTAAAAATTAAAAGCAATACACCCTCGCTCCCCATTGGCCCTTGTTTTCAATTATAAAGGAATTCCCAATATTATTCTAGCATGTCCAAAGGTCAGTTGTCAATCTCCTCTCCGGTCCAGCTGGTGAATATGGGAATCTTGAGGCAATGTTACAACTGCCTCATGTACACAGACAACCCTCTCCTCCTCCCAACAAATTCCAACACATGTGAGAGATGCAACCATATAGCCAAACTGGAGGCTAAGCTCTCTCAACTCAGTACTGGCATAACCAGTCAGGAGGAGAAGGAAACCACACTCACTACAATTCCAGTCTCACATAGACCTACCACGACAGCAAACCAAACACATAATCACACAAAAACATACTCGGAGGCTCTAAATAAAGATCTGCCTAAGCAGCAGACACCTCCAAAGCAGACACCCAAGCAACCGCTACCCCAAAACAAAACACGTGCAAAACATATCTCACAAAGCCAGTGTGCCAAACAGTCACAGCCCTTGAGGCTAAACAACACACCTGATACACTTGTAATAGGTGACTCTATCGTCAGGCACACTGACGTCCCGCACACCAGGCTGAACAAGGAGAAGGTCACGGTGAGCAGCCTGTCTGGTGCTAGGATCCGCCACATAACACAAGCACTCAGGTCACTCCAAGGCAAGTATAAATATGACTCAGTCATTGTCCATGCTGGTGTGAATGACCTGAGACATACCTCCCTGGACTACATGAAAATAGACATAGAGGAGCTCTCTGAGCATGTAGCCCAGGCTGGTATGACCCTGACCTTGAGTAGCATCTTACCCTCACCAAGAATGATGCCACAATATGAAGACAAGATGATCAATTTCAACAATTGGCTTAAGTATTGGTGTCATTCAAAGGGGATCCAATGCCTGTCAGCTTGGGATGATATGCACGACAAGCCACGATGCTTTGCTAGGGACGGCTTGCACCTGTCACCCCTGGGCTTTCGGATATTGGCAAAGGCTCTTGCTACCCCCATAGTGCCTTTTTAGGCAAGGCTCAAAAGACAAACCCACCTCCATAGGTATCACAAGGGATAAGAAACTAAGAGTAATGCTACTCAACGCTAGAAGTCTAAACCTCAAGATGCACGCACTCGAAACTCTCCTTAGCATGGAGAACATCGATATCTGTGCAGTAACAGAAACCTGGTTCAGGACTCCTGAGAGCACCCCAGCACTACCAGGTTATACCTCATACCATGCTTTTCGGCCCCAAAACTTGGACTGAACCACAAAAGGAGGGAGTATCGATATTCATCAAAGATACCCACACCTCCAGGTTGGTGGCAAAGCACGAAGCATCAGAGACTATCAATGTGCAACTAACAGTGGGTAAAACTGCCTTCCAGATTATAGCCTGCTACAGACCACCCTCCCAAACCCAGGAACCCCACTCGGCCTTCCTGAGAACACTGGAAAATATGAAGGTCTCTCCGAACACCATTATATTGGGCGACTTCAACTACCCAAACATAGATTGGGAGCATTACTCTAGCTCCAACACCCTTGCCCAAAGGTTCCTAGAATTCATAAACTCAAATGCTATGGAACAACTTGTTACCACTCCCACAAGAGGGGAAAACATACTGGACCTGATCATCACCAACATGGGGACTCTATGCTCCAGACCAGAAGTGTATCCCTCACTGGTAAGATCAGACCATAAATTGATCTCACTGGATAGTCACATCCCGACCCCACCCCCTGCCCAGAAAACCACAGTGAAAAACTTCTCTAAAGCAAATTTCACACTCCTCAAAACCGAGGTGGAATCCTTCAAAGCCCCCGGGCCTGTGGAAAATACGGCCCAGACAGCAGAATCCTTTATAAATGCATTCTATGAACACCTTCAGGAATGCATGGATCATGCAATCCCAAATAAAATCAAGACCCAATCCTCCAAAGGCAGACGACATGTCTGATGGACCCCAGCCATAAACAAACTATACAATAGAAGGAGGAAGCTACTACATGATAGAGCAAAATCCCAAAAAGGGAAGGCATCTCTGATCAGTATTAGCAAAAAACTAAGGGCACTCATAAAATCGTCAAAGGCCAGCTTCGAGAGAAAAATTGCACAGGACACTAAGGATAATCACAAGGCTTTCTTTAGTTATGTTAGGAACCTGGGTGGGAATTCCCAGATATGCTCAGAATTAGTCCAAAATGACAAAAAATACACTGATCCCACAGACATTGCCAACATCCTAGCTGACAGGTTCAGCAAACTTCTCCCCTCCCACCAAAGGGCAAATATCTATCCCAGCAGAGTGCTGCCCCTGACATCTCAGATGCTCAGGTGGGAGCCGCCCTCTCCAAAGCAAAAACACAGCATCAATGGGACCAGACGGTGTCCCAGGCTGCGTCCTACATGAACCCCAAAAGAGCTAAACCCAAACATAAAACTACTGTTCAATCTCAGCCTTACTACAGGATATGTACCCAAAGAGTGGCGTACAGCAACAGTGGTCCCTCTCCACAAAGGTGGTGCCTCAACGGACCCTGGAAACTATTGCCCCATAAGCCTGACTAGCTTGGTCTGCAAAGCTATGGAAAGGATCATCATGGACCTCATAAATAAAGATATTGGGGACCTACAGACACTGGATCCTACCCAGTTTGGCTTTGTTAAGGGCAGATCCTGCCTCTTAAACCTGGTTGACTTCTTTGAAACAGTCACCAAGGCCATTGACGAAGGGAAGGTGGTCCACACAGCCTATCTGGACCTCGCAAAAGCCTTCGATACAATACCCCACTCGGGCATCATAGATAAGCTCACCAGCTTAAATATAAACCCCTCTGTCACTAGATGGGTTGCAAACTGGCTCAAGGACAGAACCCACATGGTTAGAATTGCTGGAGCCATGTCAGACTCCAAACCAGTTACAAGTGGCATCCCACAAGGCTCAGTCCTGGGACCTCTCTTGTTTGGTATATATTTCTCGGAGGTACAGGCCAACACGGAAGGACTGTGGCTGACCAAGTTCGCAGATGACTGAAAACTGGGTGCCATAATCGACTCTCCAGCCGACACAAGCATCCTCCAAAAGGGCCTCATAGAAACAGACAACTGGTGCCAGAGCCATGGCCTCAAGCTAAACGCCAAAAAGCGTATAGTCATCCCCTTTGGCAAAAACAAAGTGCCCACAAATTACCACATAGGTGGTAATCCATTAATTACAGAAGAAGTAATTAGGGACCTGGGGACCCAAGTTGATAGCAATCTCTCATTTGACAACCACGTAGCCAAAGTGGTTAGAAAAACATTTTATATAGCCCACCTAATCATGAAGGGATTCACATCTAGATTAGGGAGGTCATCGTGCCTCTTTACTCATCCCTCATCAGGCCCATAATCGAGTACAATGCCCCTTTTGGGATGTACCTTACCAAACACCTGCAGCAACTGGAAAGACCCCAAAAGTACCTCACCAAGAGGATCAAAGGGCTCAAACAAATGCCATATGCTGCCCGGTTAAAGAAACTCCAGCTCTACTCAGTGGCATACCGCCTGCTCAGAGGTGACCTGTGCCTGACGTATAAGGCCAAGTCCAACCCGGAATTAAGGGACATGCTGCACCTCAAAAAATCCAAATCCCATCGAGCTACATTTCGAGAGACTTGAACCTCAGCACTGAAATAAATAGGACATGCTGGAGGGACAGATTCATAACCCAGAGGCTCCCTTCACTCTGGAATAAAATCCCAGTCCAGGTTAGGCAGAGTCCCTCATTGACTCTCTTCAAGAGGAATCTTGATGAGTGGATGGGAGATCGCAGGTTTACCCCGGGTATCACTTCTGTGTCACTGTTAGACAGAGGCACAGTATACTAACCTCGAAAAAGGGCATAGCAAAATTAATTTAAAATGGGTGGCGAAAGCCAAACATACTGTGGCTAGGCTTATAAATGCCCTAGGGCAGATAGGTTCTATGAACCTATGGTTATAGGTAGTATGGATAGAACCATTACCAGTAAATGTTTTGCCAATTGTAATACGACTGGAATTGTGTACCTTGCTTTGTGCAGAATTTGTAGTTCATTTTACATTGAAAGAAAACTAAAAACACGTATATATGAACATATGTACGAAATAAGTAAATCAAATTCTAATAATGCTTTGTTTAGACATATGTCTACTTGTCCACAAGCTTCATTTTATTTCTTTGTTTTAGAGGTAGTTCCCAAAGAAATTAGAGGGGGCATGTGGGAAACAAAACTTGAATACCGTGAGCTTTATTGGCAAATTGTCTTAGTAGCCACGAAATTCCCTGGTTTAAATGACATGTTGTCCATTCTTCCAGTTTTAAAAATAAGATCAGCCAAGTTGTAATTGGCATTTTAGTCCACTAGAGGGTATTCATTTATTGCAAAGCTTATACTTGTCACCTCACAGTTAGACGTTGCCCGTTCGATTCTCAGTTAGAGCATCTTCTGTGTGACGACATGCGTGAGTGGGCGCTCCTTCGTTGAAGGTTGTGTGTTAGGTCTGGTAAGCCAGCACGTAAAACTCTACTGCCAATCATTAGCGGACCGGAGTTCCACTGTGGCGACCCCTAACCGGGAAAAGCGGAAAGACGCAAATACAGCAATATTTATGAAGTATTTATATAAATACATTTATGGCATTTTAATTATTGTGTATGTTGAATTTTTGTAAATAATCATTCTAGTTTTTATCAGTTTAAAACAGGTGTTTTTTTAGATTCTTAAACATGTATTAAAGGAGTTTTAGCAATTTAAATGTGCATATTCATGAGCTGGACATGTATATTCATGTTTTGGAAGGGATTAGTAGTTTGTAGGATTTGATTGGTTCTTTTTTCAAGCCACTAGTTCAAATTTGGTATAAATTCTTCCTTTTGTACTTTTAATGTTTTTTTTGCATCTGACGAAGTGGAAAACCAAAACGTATTGACAAGATTTACAACGTATGTGTACTTGGGTGTATTTGTGTAACAATTGCTTGTTAAATACTATTCTCTGCCAGTTCTCTCCCTTCATTGGACTTCCACAGCGAACTCTGCAAAGATAATCAAGTTGTCTAAATATGGAAAAATGTGGATATCCTGTAGCCTGCAATGAGCTATAATCAGAGCTAGACACTTTGTGAACACTCCTCGTGCAGTGGATAGTCCAAAGGGTAAGGCAGAGAACAGATATTATTTTTTTAAGGCTGTGTGTGTCTGGATCACATCTGAAGTCTGGATGAATATGGATGTGATAGTCATATATAAGTCTAGTGTTACCAGGAACTTGAAAGAGGAAGAAAGGTAAAAGATTGTAAAGTAACAACATTTTAAATTTTGGCACTATTACAAACAAGTTTAGGAAAGAAAGTACCAGAATTGGTCTCCAAAAATTTGCTTACTTTGGCATTAGTAACATCTTTGAATAAAACCTCTTCTCCACCTGGGAAGAAGGAACTGGTTCTACTTCTCCTTGGGGCAGTATGTGATGAAGAAAAGGTGGAGTCTAAGGTGCAGGATGAGGAATGACCTCCTGAAAAGGAGAAATGTCTTCCCACTGCCATCTGTAACTTTAATGAATGATTTTCAGAACTCATTTATAGGAAACAATCTGTGGCAAAAGAGAAAAATGGTCATTCAGACTTTCTCGAAGAGAAAAGGAGCCAGGTTGGGAGGGGGGGTCACAAGGTCTCTTGAATAGTCATTCAGACTTGTTGGTTTTGTGTCCTTGGTTTTAGGAGGTTTGAGGCTTCTTTTTTGGAAACCCCCTGCCCTTTCTTCTTAAACGTCTGTTTACCTGAATTCTGTTAAGGCTGTTTAGGTTGTTTTTTTTTTTTTTTTGCCAAAACTGGAGGAGAAAGAAAATCTCTTGGACAATTTGGAAAATAAGGGCTGAATATTGGAGAGATTCACTAAATCTTTATCCAAGGGACAATTTAAAATCTAATTTTTACATCATCTGGGATGTTCTGAGAATGCAGCCAAACAAACCTCTTTAAAATGGTGCCAGTGGCCATAGCCCTGGAAGTAGTACCAACAGAGGCATACACACAATGCAAACAATGAGTAGTGACATGTGCAACAGAAGAAACAAAGTTATTTAAAGCAGATTTTTCTTCACAAGTAGAAACTGTAGATAAAACATTCCTCATACCTTCATAACTTATTAGAATAAACATTGACATATGAGCCTGACAATTCAAAATTCTGAAAATCAAACTTGCAAAAGTATACATTTGTTTCCTATTCGGTTATTCCACTCCACAAAGGAGGGGCCACAGCTGACCCTGGTAACTATCGCCCCATAAGCCTGACTAGCCTGGTCTGCAAGGCTATGGAGGGCATCATCATGGAACTCATTAACAAAGACATTGGGAACCTCCAAACTCTTGACCCGACCCAGTTCGCCTTTGTTAAGGGCAGATCATGCCTACTAAACCTGGTTGACTTCTTTGAGACAGTCACCAAGGCCATAGACAAGGGAAAGGTTGTTCACACATCCTACCTTGACCTCGCCAAGGCTTTCAACACCATTTCCCACTCAGGTATTACAGAAAAACTCACCAGCCTGAACATAAACCCCTACGTCACGAGATGGGTTGCCAACTAGCTTACATACAGAACTCACACGGTAAGAATAGCGGGCTCAAGGTCCGACTCTAAACCAGTCACAGGTGATGTCCAGCAAGGCTTGGTCCTGGGACCCCTACTGTTCGGCATATACTTCTCAGAAGTACAGGCAAACACAGGAGGACTATGGCTAACCAAATTCACAGATGACTGCAAACTGGGAGCCATAATTGACTCTCCAGCTGACACGGACATCCTCCAAAAGGGCCTTACTGAGACAGACACCTAGTGTCAAAGTCATGGCCTCAAGCTAAATGCCAAAAAATGCATAGTCATCCCGTTTGGAAAAACAAAACACCTATGAATTACCACACAGGTGGCTGCCCCCTTAATACAGAAGAGGTAATAAGAGATCTGGGGACCCAGGTAGATAGTAATCTCTCCTTTGACAATCATATTGCCAAAGTAGTTAGGAAATCCTTCTATGTGGCCCATCTAATTACTAAAGGGTTCACATCTCGAGATAAAGAGGTTATAGTGCCCCTCTACTCGTCACTCATCAGACCCATCATACAGTACAATGCCCCATTTGGGATGTACCTCACAAGACACTTCCAACAGCTGGAGAGACCACAAATGTACCTCACCAAGAGGATTACTGGCCTCAAACATATGTCCTATGCAGCCCAACTGAAAAAACTCCGGCTGTACTCAGTGGCATATCGCTTACTCAGAGGTGATCTCTGCCTGACTTACAAAGCCATGTCCAACTCAGAATTGATGGACATGCTCCACCTAAAGAAATCCAAGTCACTGCGAGCCACGCACTCTAGTGAGCTAAACCTCGCCTCAACAATAAATAGAACATGCTGGAGGGATAGATTCCTGTCACAGAGACTCCCCATGCTTTGGAACAAAATTCCAAACTACATTAGGCAGAGCCCCTCACTAACACTCTTTAAGAGAAACCTTGACAAGTGGATGGGTAACAGAAAATACACCCCCTAGGATCACTTCATTGGCTCTGCTTGACAGAGGATCAGTTAATTAATCAATGGGGCAGCGAAAGCCGACATACTCTGGCTAGGTTTATAAATGCCCTCGGGCAGATAGCCTAGTACCTACCTATGAACCTATTAGAAAGAGTAGGACAGGAATTAAATGCTTAGGATCATAGAAAGTTACTAAGCTAATGGCCCTAGGGCCCTTACAAGCCTAGCCAAGTTCTACCCTTATTTCCATGATCAGCACCTAATGTCGTGTCCCAGAGGGACACAGGTGGAACCTCCAAGGTGTATTTACGATTACCCATCCAATCATCCAGACTGTGTTTGAAGAGGGCCAATGAGGTGCTCTGTTTGACATGAAGTAGGAGTCTGTTCCAAAGGTGTGGTAACCTCTGGGAGACAGATCTGTCCCTCCAGCAGGTCCTATTAATGTCACATACCAGGTTAAAGTCTTTAGAGCGAGTAACCCGTGTACCATTTGACTTGCAGATATGCAGTATTTTCAATAAAGCAGGGTCAGAGATTGCCATATATGCAAAGATCGCCTCTGAGTAGTCTATATGAAACAGAATAAAGTGACAGTGATTTCAGATGATCCACATAGGACTGATGCTGACGACCTTGAATTCTCCTTGTGAGGAAACTTTGTGGTTTCTCCAACTGCAGTGGAATCAGCTAAGACTATAGTTGCTGGATCGGGTTTGGGAATGGTGTATAAAAATTTAAAAGAGTGAGGAACTTTATACATCCTATCTGCTTTTTTGAGGACAGCTGGCTGACTATTAGAAAAACTGCAGGCGGTAAGGTATACATTGTGTAAAGCAGACAGGAGAAGAGGAATGGGTGTAGGTTCAGGAAAATTCTTCTGTAACAACTCGTAATATTTTCTGAAGGGCTGATAAAACTCAGTGTTCTCCCACTGGAAACACTGGGACATTCTAGTAATAGTCTCAGAGAAAGAGAAATTAACAACAGGGAGAATAAAAAACTGAGCTCTCCTCTTAGGCTGAATCAGAAATCTAAGGACAGAACACTGAATCTATTTCCATACCTTCCTGTTCAGATTCAAAATCTTGAATCTCTTCAGAAAAAGAGGGCTTCCTCTTTCTTTTACTAAAAACTACTTTACAAGAAGGATCAATAGCCGGAATCAAACCCTATGCCAGTCCCAGTAAACTACTCCTATCAAAATAAATTTGAGGAGAAGTAGATAAATGCTTGTTTTTGGTTTCTTTTTGAGGGTCAGACATGTTACTAATGACAGCAGATACTTCCCAGAGATGTTCACAGCATTCGGACATAATGCAGAAATCTTCCCTGTTCCCTCTCCAAGGACCTACAAGAGTGACTTCCCTTTGCCCACTGAGAGGACTCCCACAGCTGCAGAGGACATGGTTAACACCAGAGGGATTCAGGGTAAAAGATTAGTGGTCTGAGGTAAAACACATGGCCATAGTAGAGTTACCCACCTGCAACTGAAGAAAATTGCTAGTCTGCTGTGCTGGCAAAGGCTGTTTGCTTAACTTTTTCTTTTTGTGGTTGGAAGGACAGACCATGGGACTGGTAGACTGTTCCATGGTCAAGCTAAAAACAGTGTCCCTTTCACTGGGAAGACAAGAAGCAAATGGTGGAACTAAAAATACCAGTTCTCAAAAGTTAGCTAAAAATACCAGTTCTCAAAATTTACTTTTTTGATAGAAAAAAAAAAAAAAGAGTAAAAAGCACTTTAAAACACTATGGTAGCTCCACAATGTAAAAACAGACAATTTCTCCACAGAAAATATATTTTCAGTTAGTGTACACCACTTTTAAACTGACAGAAAGAAACAAGTGCTTTGTTTAAAAGAACATTACAGTATCAAGACAGTCCATTAAATAACAACACTCCTAACTTTAAAATACCTTTCCTGAATAGGAAAGTAATACAACATCAACAAAACTTAAATGGAAGTTTTCCCCCACAATAGGAACTTATCTGCCCAGCAAAGAAAAACACAAGCCAACCATCAATCCTAAAAAGCTTCAGAGAAGTGTACTCTTCATTGGCAGTACAGCTCTGAAGGTCTTCATGCCCAAACCTGTCTTTTAGTCAGCTCAAGCTGCTTGTCAGTCTGGCACATGGAAAGTGCACTAAAGCTTTTGAAGTTAGCGGGCTGTTACATTCTTAGCAGGATATAACCCATACAGCTAAAGCTACTGCAGCAGTTATCAATACGAAAAACACATTGTGTTTCTTTTAAACTGCAGTTTATTTTTCAAAGGAATGAGGACTTGTACTCATAAATCTCGTACTTTTAATAAGAAGCCTTAGTGTGTAATAAACAAGGCAGGAAGTAAAATGCACAATGTGAAAGAGGGTAAAAACTACAGTATACAGTGTTAATGCATGCTAAAGAATATCGTTAAATGTTAAATTTAAATTGTTAAATATAATATGTCAAAATGCTATAACAAAGGTTATGTAGAGGAAGCTACATAAGAAGTATAATGCAACTGCAGATGACAAACAAAAATGAAAAATAAAAACATATCCATAAGCTGAAAATACGAATGCATCCCCATGTAAGAAAAAAAAACACTGAAGTTCAAGCATGCATATAAGGATTTCAAAATGATGACAGACAAAACATCAACATAAAAGAACAGCAAACTGGTACCAATCAGTCCTTTATCCAATAAATCAAGAAAATTTCAAAAACTAGTAAAACTGACCCAGATTACTTAAAATGAAATTAAAATAGCCTCTAAAGCTGATAGCAAAACATATATAACTACTTAAATAATGGGCTCAGGCTCCTAGGCAGCAAGACATTGCCATGTGGTACATTTGGTTGGAGACACATGGCTGAAGTGACATTCAGCTGCAGAGAACTATGGCTATTGAGAATTCTCAGTGGGCAAAGAGAAGAATGTGGAGCCATGCCCATAACTTCAAGAACCAAATGCACAGGGGGAAATAATGTCCATGGCCTCCAAGGTAACATGAGACAGCAGGCAGGATGACAGGCATCAGCAGTAGGATGGCCAATGGGCATGTCAGTGACAGTAAAAATGCAGTGGATAATGGACAGTGTTTTTATAATTGGTGTATGTGGACCACTACCCCCTTCACAGTGTCAAGGGAATATTACCTACACTGCATACTGGAGCATAAATGTGACTACAGCAGCATACAGGACTTTCTTCATGGTGTAGCACAAGTCTACTTGTTGTAGTTACATAACATGTACTCTGCACTGAGCACAGCACTCATTACTTCTTCTGCCGTCATGTACTTGGCTATTAAAGTCATAGGCATGGCAGAGTGTGTGTCTGTTTGCCCACAGGGAATTTTTCAACAGCTATATTTCTCTACAGCTGAATGTTACTTCAGCTATGTGTCCCCAACCAAATGCATCACAGGGAAATGTCTCGCTGCCTAGGTGCCTGAACCCTTAAATAATACAGAGACAGCTCAGACATGAATCACTACATGAAAAAACAAGAGGTCCAGCTGATGTTTCAGGCTTACATTCACTCTGAATCTATGTTATGCATGGCTCTAGCACTACAGATGAAGCTCTAGTGATCAGGGTGATCCCTGTTATAATTAAATACTGCATTACCAGTCTGGTCAGGTTCAGTCTATTACTTGAGAATCATGTGCCATTCCCTACAATTTACTTTTCCTTCATTGCCACAAAAACTAAATAAACATGGAATAAAAATACTAACCCTTGCTTTTGGAAAACTTCATAAATATGACTAGTCACTAGGATGGCTCTAAGATGACTTAGTGACAGGTCCTCCAGGTTCCTGCACCCATGCAGTGGAACACAGTTTAAGATCACTTTATAATCGCTCCTCAACATAGTGTCTGTGGCCTTTGTATAAAGATGTACATTACTCAGGACATCTGAAAATACCCTGGGTCTCTCCACCTGAACCTGAAGTCCAGCTTCAGTTTGTACACATTTCTGAAAAGGTAGTACTCCTTGGCTCTTCAGTGTTTTCACTTCTTCTTTAATATCTTCAGGAACCTATATGAATGCACAGCACAATATTCGGGTTTAATAAAAGCTACACCTGAAAAAAAAAATTATGTTACAGCAAACTTTTTAGCAATTCTATTCAGCCCAATTAGTTCAAGTTTATTAAGGTGCCTTTTAAAAAAACACCATTACAATATAAAGAAAACTGAAATTATACAAAACAATTAAAGGACAGAACGTGATACATAAAATTAAAATTCACTCCACTCCATTCCATTATATGCTAATGGAAGTAAGGAAATCATTAAATATTGCACATATGGTAGTAAACAAATCATTCTATATTGCACAACTTATAAGCAAGGGTATGGCATCTATGTCCAAGAAAGTCATCATTTCACTGTAATTGGCCATCATCATACTGATCATAGAGTACAAAGCCCCTTTTTTATAACTGCCCGACCAGGCACATGCAACAACTGGAATGTCTACAGAGGATCCTCACAAAAGGATATGCCCTAAGTGATTGCCTCAAAGCCCTATCCTTGTACTCACTTTCCTACAGACTATTGAGGGGTGATCTATGCCTCGCATGCAAGGCATCCTTGGATCCAGAGCTGGTGGACCATCTGCAAAAGAAACAGCATCAGAATTAAACAACCTAGGAACTCGAACCTTGTTTGTGACATAAACAGGTCATGTTGGAGAGACAAGTACGTGTCTCAGAGAATACCATTTCCTTAGAACAGACTTCCAAGCACGTTAAAAAAGAGTTCTTCCCTAATCCTGTTCAAGCATAATTTGGACAAGTGGATGGGAAATTCACCCCTGATCTGGCACCTATGGCTCTACTGGACAGAAGCAGCCTGTAAATGCTTTACCACCAAGTCCCAGCGTACATATACAAAGTAGAATAACCTTAAGGTTACTAAACTTATCAGATACGTTTGGGATGCATGGCTAGGCTTAAAAAGGCCCTGGTGGGTGTTAGCCTAGTATACCTATATGAACCTATATGTTTTTAAAGCCTGTCTGAAATTAGCCAAGGTGGAACATTCATGAGGACATTGAGGTAGTGAATTTCACAAGTACAGGGCCTAGTAACAGAAGGATCAGAAACCTGAATTCACGAGTTGCTCTTCAAACTGCTAGCAGTTACTCAAACGCTGAATGCAAAACGCATGCATAGCAATATAGCATGATAAGCTCATTCGGACATCAGAGACCTGGGTCATGAATGGCCAGACAAACTAATACCAAAATCCTGAAGATAAAATATCAGACCGGGAGCTACTGAAGGCCAAGCAAAATTAAGTGTAATGTGTTGGTAATGAGATGCACCATTCAGTAACCTGGCTGCAGAATTCTGCACCAACTTTAAATGGTCAAATTCAGTATTAGGCATTCGCAGGTATAGGAAATTGCTGTAGTTTAACCTGGAGGAGACCAAGGCATAAACAATCGCGAGAATATTTTGTGGAATAAAGGTGCTTAATCCTGCAGATGTTTCTTAGATGGAAATGAGATGACTTTATTACAGCAGACACCTGATCCAGAAGTGTAAGTCATGTCTCAAGAATAATGCCAAGATTCCTCACCTTAGTAAAAAATTCTCACTTACAATTGCCACACATAATGTTATAAGGCAAAGGCATGACAGAAGAATCTCTCCGAATTGCATAAACAAGCAAAGCCTCTGTCCTGATGGTTTTCAATTTTAATCTATTTAAATAAATTTAAACAGGTTTCTAACAGCAATCCCGGAATATTCCTTTCTAAGATGTTGCTAAGTCTAATGTTATAAGGCAAAGGCATGACAGAATAATCTCTCAGAATTGCATGAACAAGCAAAGCCTCTGCCCTGATGGTTTTCAATTTTAATCTATTTAAATAAATTTAAACAGGTTTCTAACAGCAATCCCGGAATATTCCTTTCTAAGATGTTGCCAAGTCAAACCAGGATTTGTTTTACAAAAAAATATAAAAATATGTTATCTACAGTGAAAAACTGTGCTTAGCACATCCATTCTTCCATTTTCAACACCAACTGACTTCCAGTTCAGGGATGGAGGGCGCAAAGCCCATCACAGCAAGCAACAGGCACATGTCTAGAAACAACCCTGTATAAGTAGCCAATCATTGTAAGTCACCCATACTCAAAAAGGTACACACAAGGGATACACCAGTATTGCCGCTTCCAAGCATTAATTAATATATTTCACAATTCTACATCAAAGAATTTTCAAATTAAATCACTTAAACCTTTAATACAAAACATACTCTTGGCAATAAAGAATCAAACCACAAATAACTATGTTCCACTATTAAAATGCATTCAAGGTTCTAAAGTAATTAAAACAATATCAGATTTTTAAATACTGTTAACAAACAGCATTTAACCAATCAGATCATATGATAAATTAAAAAAAGCCACAAGTTTAATGTGCCCTAAAGAAATTATACATAACAATATGTTGCAATAAATATTTAATTAATAACTTAAATATTAACATCATTCAGCTATAAAGTGTTACAAGATAATATTTTACTGCAAAAAGAATCTTATTTTAATACAGTTGCATTTAAATAAAAATCCGTATCACGGTTATGTTTTTCAGTAAGCTGTAAAGCTAAGGGACTAGTAAGTGATAGTAATGCATTCCTAATATCTCCAACATGTTCGTGGATCCTTCTAATTTGTCTAATAGTCTATCCCATATACAATGTACTACATCTTAAAAAATGCTTTTTTGTAGCAGTTAAGAGTAGGCTTTTAAAATGAGATGTGTTTACAAAAAAATCAATATTACTATCTTCAC
Organism: Protopterus annectens; assembly: GCF_019279795.1. Lineage (NCBI taxonomy): Eukaryota > Metazoa > Chordata > Ceratodontiformes > Protopteridae > Protopterus > Protopterus annectens. The sequence goes on along the minus strand of NC_056740.1, from coordinate 331,094,130 downwards.
AAGTACAGCATCTTTTGTATTACTCAAGTAGTAAATCATTTCTCTCAGTGACCATATGCACAATACAATCAACAATATTCAAAGGATTCCTACGTGAGATTTTCAGCTTTAATTTTATCCAAGATCTCTACTAAGATCAATATATACCAAAACTGTTTTATAGGTTCATAGGTTCATAGTTAGGTACTAGGCTATTTTTAAAATGTGTTCCGCTCCAACCACGAAAGGAGAATTATGAGCGACAATATAAATGTCTTCTTTATACTCACTGTGGCCTCCATATCCTAAAAAGGTTTAAGCCTAGGGTGCAAGTTCATGTTATTCTCCATTTTATCTAAGGATGAGATCGACTGAGTACATGAATATTCCCTTGCTGTAAGTCTAAGTGCTACTTCTTTGGCAACTCTATGAAACTCATCTTTCTCTAAGCAAATATTGCCCTGAGTAACTCCCCATGGGGGAGAGAGAGTTTAAAAGGTGAAGGGGATGGGCACTAGCAGCATATGGAAAGGTATTAGCTGAGATAAGCTTCCCAAAAAGAGTTGAGTGCAACGTATTACCTTGAATATAAACAAATATATCCAAGTACTAAAAACTGTCTTTTTTCAAATTATAAGAAAAAGTTTAAATTAAATTATGACTCTGAAGACATCCCGTAAACTCAACAAATTTATGTGAGGTACCTTCGACAATAAAAACAAATGATCAATATATCATTACATTACTTTAAAAATAAAACTCTCCATATAGGAAAAGCTCCTTTAACTTTCTCATAAACAAATTTGCAAAGCTCGATGCAAATCTAGCATCTACAGCCATGCCACAGATTTATCTGTAAAAAGCACCATAGTAATAAAAACAGTTAACAGTTGATAGCCAACAAAAAGTTAAGCATTCATTTTTTAAATACGTGACTGCTGTCAATCCCAGTTCACAAAGAAGTAAAGAGATTACTTACATCAGCAGTAGCCAGTCCGTGATGCTCTTGTCAAGCAACTTTAATTTGTTGTAAAAAATGTTGGCTATTATGTACCTACGAAGACAGTTCTGTTACATATAGTTTTGAGATTATATCTAAAACTATGCCAATTCTTTCTATATAGTCTCTCCCTGGGGGATGGGGGGAGGTCTGTCATACTTTTATAAACTTCAGGTAATGTATAAAATAAAGAAATATGGGGATTTGTTAATATCAAACCATCTCCTAACCTCTCAGAGATAATTCCTTTCAGTACAAAATTCTGAACTGCAGATTCCTTTCTAGTTTTTATTTCATGCAATGGACTTACACCCAATTTTTAATATTCATCCTGGTTATCCAATAATTTAAAACACATTTTCAAATACATTTTGTTATGTATAATAACAATATTCCCTCCCTTATCTGGAGGCTTGACCATTACAGAGCTATTGTGTATTTTAAAGCATCCCATTTGTTAAATTTTATTTCAATTTGTACTCAGATCAACTCTTTTAATATCTAACAATTTCTTTTTCAACAATGTTGTGTCTTTCGGCTTTTCCCAGTTAGGGGTCGCCACAGCGGAACTCCAGTCCGCTAATGATTGCCAGTAGATTTTTACGTGCCGAGTTGCCAGCCCTGACACACAACCTTCAACGAAGGTACGCCCATTCATGCATGTCTCCACAGAGAAGACACATTAGCTGAGAATCGAACAGGACAACGTCTTACTGTGAAGCGACAATGCTACCGCAGCACCACCACAGCAGTAATTTATTTTTCAACAATACCATAAAAAATTATACTGCATTATTAGTAAAAGGTGGAATACATATTTTCTGACTGTTACAAATTAGCTAGTTTTATAAATTGTACCAAACAAGTATTACTGGACACATTATCAAAGGACCATAATAAAAATGGTGTTTTATGCTGCTGGTTTCTAATAAGGAACTATAAATGCAACAGCACTTCTAATAAAGAAAGCTTAGAAATGGCTACAAATTTCAAACCATTACATAATAAATTACAAAGTCCTGTCTGAAATTTCCATCCCCGAGCATAACAAGAGGCTAACAAACTGTTCATTTAGGTTAACATCAGAACCAAATGCTACATTATGTCTTACACATCCCTTCTGAAAATATATGCATTTATTATTCTAATAAAATCCAAATGAAGAAGAATTATTTCATTGTAATTAACAGTCTCTGATATTTCCTAGACTTCCAAGATGGTTGCACACTGATCAACAGCTTAATTTCTGTTCTCCCAGTAAGAAAAAAAGAAATTGAGAAATAAAAGCAGATGATATTTTCAAATGACTAAAATTCAGTTACTGGAAGGTAAGTATACTGCCTGGATGCCAGCAAAGAAAAAATGTAAAGAACCTGAAAGAAAATCAATCAGAAAAGGTAAAGAGAAAACACTGACTGGGAAGAATCCTACAACTGTAGTAGTAGTCCAAGCTTTACCTTTGGTACAAGAGATGGCTTCCAGTAATCTAGAAGAAAAAATAAATCAGATGTACTCAGAGGAAACCCTGAAGGAGTATAATGGCTCAACTAAAAGGCTGGAAAAATAAAGGAAGCATTAACTAGTTATTCGGATGAACTGATAAAACTGCAAAAATCAGAGTTTGAAATGAAGAAAAGGCTGACTGAGTATAAGACCTCTCACGACAAGTAATTTCAAAAAACGGGATAGTTAGAAGACACCGTGCACAGAAAGAACCTGAGATTTTCTGCTGAACAAGAAACACTGGAAGGAGCAGACTGTATTAATTTTATGAAAGCACAAATAAGCAACTGGACTGGTTATTTCACAGCATGTATACTCTAGCCCTGGCCATGAGAAAGCAGCCAAGACTTGTATTAGTAAAGATGCAATCACAGGTTCATAGGTACAGTGGATATAAAAAGTGTACACACCCCTGTTAATTTTTGTGATATAAAAAAATGAGGCCACAATAAATCATTTCAAAACTTTTCCCACCTTTAATGTGACCTATAACCTGTACAATTCAATTCAAAAAACAAACAAATCTGTTAGGGGAAAAAATATAAAAAATAAAAAACGTACAATAAGCTGGTTGCATAAGTGTGCACACCCTTAAACTAATACTTTGTTGAAGCACTTTTTGATTTAATTACAGAATTCAGCCTTCTTGGGTAGGAGTCTATTAGCATGGCAAATCTTGACTTGGCAATATTTGCCCACTCTTCCTTGCAAAAGCGCTCACATCTGTCAGATTCCGAGAGCATCTCTTGTGCACAGCCCTCTTCAGGTCACCCCACAGATTTTCTATTGAATTTAGGTCTGGGCTCTGGCTGGGCCATTCCAAAACTTTAAATTTCTTCTGGTGAACCCATTCTTTTGTTGATTTGGATGTATGCTTGAGGTCATTGTCATGTTGAAAGGTGAAATTCCTCTTCGTCTTCAGCTTTCTAGCAAACGCCTGAAGGTTTTGGGCCAAAAGTGACTGGTATTTGGAAATGTTCATAATTCCCTCCACCTTGACTAAAGCCCCAGTTCCAGCTGAAGAAAAGCAACCCCAAAGCACGATACTACCACCACCATGCTTCACCGTGGGGATGGTGTTCTTTTGGTGATGTGAAGTGTTGTTTTTGCTCCAAACATACCTTTTGGAATTGTGGCCAAAAAGTTCAACCTTGTTCTCATCAGACCATAACACATTTTCCCACATGCTTTGGGGAAAAAATGTATTGTTTTGCAAATTTTAGCTGGGCCTGGATGTTTTTCTGTGTAAGAAAAGGCTTCCTTCTTGCAACCCTACCCCATAGCCCAGACATATGGAGAATATTGGCAATTGTTGTTACATGTAGCACACAAACAGTACTTGCCAGAAATTCCTGCAGCTCCTTCAGTGTTGCTGTAGATCTCTTGGCAGCCTCCCTGACCAGTTTTCATCTTGTCTTTTCATGAATTTTGGAGGGACGTCCAGTTCTTTGCAACATCACTGTTGTCCCATATTTTCTCCACTTTTCAATGACTGTCTTCATTGTGTTCCATGGTATATCCAATGCTGTGGAAATTTTTTTGTACCCTTCTCCTGACTGATACCTTTCAACAATGAGATCCCTTTGATGCTTTGTAAGCTCTCTGTGAACCATGGCTTTTGCTGCAGCAGGCAATTGAATAAATGTCAGGAAAGTCCTACTAGGACAGCTGAACTTTATTTGGGGTTAATCAGAATCTCTTTAATTGATGGCAGGTGTGTACCCAAGAAGACTGAATGTTGTAATTAAATCAAAAGGTGCTTCAACAAAGAATTAGTTTAAGGGTGTGCATACTTATGCAACCATCTTATTGTACGTTTTTTATTTTTTTATATTTTTCCCCAACAGATTTGTTTGTTTTTCAATTGAATTATACAGGTTATACGTCACATTAAAGGTGGGAAAAGTTTTGAAATGATTTATTGTAGTCTCATTTTTTTATATCACAAAAACCTGGCACTTTAACAGTGTGTAAACTTTTAATATCCACTGTATATACTAGGTTAATGACCACCAGGACCTTTATTATAAGCCTAGCAGTGCAACCTAACCCAATTGTGTTCCTATGTATCACTGGCGTTTATTAGGATGGGGTATGTTAGTTATGAAGTTTCTAGAAGTTATGTGGGGGTATGTTCGAGCAGACAGTAATGCCAAAACTATCAGAGACATGGAGCCCAGACCTGAGGTGAATTACCAATTTCCCACCCATTGGTCAAGGTTACACTTAAATACTGTTAGGCATGGACTCTGCTTCGCATGGATGGGGAGCCTGCTCCAGAGGATGGGGATCCTCTAAGACACATATCTGTCTTGCCAGCATGTCTTATTTATGTCACAAGCAAAATTTAAATCCTTGAACCTACTGATTCTGTTGCTGTTCATTTTGCGGACATGCAAAAAGTCCATCAGAGCTGGATCTGAGGATGACAGGCAAAAACTACCTCTCAGCAACCTGCAGGAGACTGAGTATAGAGATGGGGCTTTAAAGCAATCCATATAGGACAATGTACCAGCAGAAAGAAATGATCATAATAAAACTATAGCAGAAGGAAAATAATTAAAAACTGAAGAAAATGATTATTCACTGTACACCAGGTAGAAAAAAATCAAATTTATCCCAGCAATCAGGGAATGCTGAGAGGCAGATGTGAGATTCAAGCTACCGTATCCAGCTATCTTCAGAATATTTTTCCTGAAGGATCAAAGAAATCTATTAATGCAGAACAAGCTATCCAGAAAAAAGTGAGCCAGCAAACAGAACAGTACTCTGCTTCTCATTCTTCTGACAACAGAGCTCACATAGATATTTTGCCAGTTAAACATTTTCTAATGTCCCAAAGAAAAATGCTTAAGGGACAGAAAAGAGCATACAAGTCGACTGAAAGAATCAGGACTACTCTGGATTTGAATCAGAGTCTGGTGTTACAAGATGGAGATGAACAGAAAGGCCAGCAACACTAAAATTAGTGAATACATGGGACTATAAAGCATCGATCACTTTTGAAAAATATGGCTTTGCAAGAAAAAGTGCCTGAAAGAAGGCTAGACTTCTGCTGAATTTGTTAAACCTGTGGTGGTCTGTAAAGCATACACCCCACATTATATCATAAATGTTTAAGGGCAGCAGCGGTGGTGCATTGGTTAGCATTGCCGCCTCACAGCAAGAGGTTCTCCAGTTCGATCCTCGGCTGGGGTGCCTTCTGTGCGGAGTCTGCATGTCCTCCCTGTGGTTGCGTGGGTTTCCTCTGGGTGCTCCAGTTTCCTCCCACATCCCAAAGACATGCTGTAGGTGGATTGGACACTCTAAATTGGCCCTAGGTGTGAGTGTGTGCATGTGTGTGCCTCCTGTGGAAGGTTGGGCTGGCAACTCGACACCGTAAAACTCCACTGCCAATCATGAGAGGACAGGTGATCCGCTGTGGTGACCCCTAACTGAGAAAACCTGAAAGAAGAAGAAGAATATCATAAATGTTTAGAAGGACACAAAGGGGAAAAAAGAAACTGTTAAGTAAAACAATTTCTGTTATTAGTATTTGTATAAAACATTTCAGGATATAACCTGCATGTTATATGTAGTAAAGTAGTTTTGTGTAGTGTATAGTCAGAGGTACTTCAAATGTAGGGAAAGTATTTTCAGTGATCGTTGGATCTGTCAAAGATATTAAAGTAATGCAAACAAGTACTTTTATTAGTTGTAATAAACATAAGCTTTACAGTAAAACAACAGAAAAAAAGGCTGGACAAAGGTTTAATGCTAATATGCTGTGATCTTGGGCTGCTGGGAAGGGGGTGGGGTGTAAAACTGCACTGATTGCACCACATGTGGAATTAAGATACTTTCTCTTACATTTACAAGGTGAATGTCTAGATTAATGCACTCGACTTAAGCTAGAAACAAGTGTTTTTGTAAGCAAGAAGATTTGAAAACTAAGACAAAATGATGAAAGCCATGAAAAATGCTAAGTTTCTTAAATTTGCAAAAACATTAATATTAGCTGCCATTAGCAAATGTTTAGTGGGAGCCAAAAATTCTGAAGCTAAATACAGTTGTACATTCTGTTCTGAATGAAATTTACAAAGATTCATTGCTGACTACTTTTAAATGGAAAGCTGTCTGCGGGTGCAAGCAATTAATCTTGATAGCTCTAAGCATTGTTTATGCAAAAGTTAAAAGTACAATGGCAAGCAGTTGGGTGAACAATAACGTTTGAAATTATTTGAAGTAAATAAGGGACAGCAGCATCTGTAGCATCCTTAATATTTAAATGTATTTAACAGAACAGTGTACAATTTAGTTTTATTTAAACACAGCCAGTGCACTTTTTCTTAAAGTTAAAAGTTAATATTTTTTGAAAGCATACAAGCTCTTTTCACATCTGGGAGGGGAACAGAGATAAGAAAAGAATAGACAGCAATCAGTGTAAGGCTGAACACAGGCTATAGCATGTGCATCAGCATGGGTAACCTTAGTTTTATAATAAGAAATGCCTAAAGGTGCAGCTGTTGATTTGAAGCAATTGTTCCTATCTGGAGGATTATACTTCATTTTTTGAAGATGTACATAATTTTGTGTGTTTGCTCTAAGTCAATAGGGGATGGGGTATTCTGAAAATGTATTTCGTTTTTTGCTTGAGGGTTTTCATTAAAACAAAAAGTCTTAAAAAAATGTGAAGTGGCTCAAATGGAGTTTTAAAAAACACAACTGTATAAAAAAATCACCCTGCCAAGCAATAGTGTGTGCATAACTCAAATGTTGCAAATACCCATTCAAAACAATTTCATGTATAAAAGGTGGAATGTAAATAGCTTTACAGGTACAGACAAAAGGAAAGAGTATTAAATTACGTTAAGAAATGCAGAGTGCAAATAGCAGTGCTGCATGAGACACATTTGGAAAGAAATAAGCATGTGAATTTGACAAAGAAAGGATTTCAGGTTGGATATTCAGCAGAATATCAGGGATAAAAGAAAAGTGTAATAATTATACTAATTGCTAGAGGCACCACAACAGTGAGAACAAGAGGAAAACAAAAGCCAACAATGGTAGATTTGTGGTAGTAAGAGATTACTTGCAAGTAAGGAGGATTATGCTGGTATGCATTTATATTCCAGCAAAAACTGATATGGAGCTAAAGAAATTTTGGGGAGAAATAATCAGCTTTCAGCAGGGAATATTACTTATAGGTGAGGACTGGAACTTCATTTGCAATACTGAGGATGCATTGGGGGACCTAGAAGGGAAATATAACAAAACAGGCTAGGTTTCAGAAGAAACTTATGAAAATATTTGACATGGAAGATGTGAATTCAAAAGTAGGATCTCTGTCAGAATTTACATATTATTCCCAAAGGTACAATAATTGGGCTAGACTAGATAGACATCATATTTCACAGGAACATCTGCATTTAATTGAAAGCTTCAACGCACATCAAATAACTACTTCAGATCATGCACCAATAAAAGCTAAGATACAAATGCAGGGTAATGAAGTAAAAATGAGAAACAGGTGCTTTTCAGCCTATACATTAAAACAGAGGAATTTAACAAATGGGTAGTGGAAATTATTTGAGATTTGTTAGGGAATATAGAAATATCTTCAGAAGTTATAGCTAGTTATAATGGGACAAAATGAAAATGGATTTTAAACATAAGATAGGAATAAAAGAGAAATAGACCTTGTTAATAAATAACAGGAATTACTTAGAGGGGCTGAGAAAAGTTAAAGCACTGCAGAATATGAGGAATGTCGCAGAACAACAAGAGGCACAAATGCACAGTGCTAAGAGAAAATGAGCACCTAGATATGTATAAATTTAGAAAGATTGCCATTAAGCAACTATTTTTTGATAATAGCGCCAGAGCACAAAACCTTTGCTTTGCAAGAAAATGTTGGAGTACAACAACTCTGGCAACAGAAAGTTGAAAGGGTTGTCACAAAACTTGTAGAGATATTACAGATATTTTGGAAATGTTATGAAAATTTGTATAAAGAATGTGGAACTCAAGAAAGAACACAAATGGAAGTACTTATGGAAGATTTAATTATGCCAAGGTTAGAAGTAGATGAGAGGTTGTTGAGGTTGATTCAACAACATCAGTTAAGACAGCAGGAGATGAGATAAAAATGGTGATTTTTAAATTGTTGAGGTTGATTCAACATCACCAGTTAAGACAGCAGGAGGTAAGATAAAAACGGTGATATATAATCAATCTTCAGGAAAGTCTCCAGGAATAGATGGTATTTCTGTGGAAATCTGGAAGCTAGAAGGGGAAAAAAGTGATAAAGATCTGGAAGATTTTGTTTACAGTATTTTAAAAGGAGTGGAAGCACCAACATCTTGGAAGAAAGCTGTGGTGACTGTATTATCAAAGGACCGTAAAGATCCATAAAACCAAGCTTCATATAGACCCACTGCAATTCTGAACCATGATTATAGAGTATTTATGTCTATACTTCTTAAAAGAATGAAAAGGTGTTGCCAAAACTGACAGATATGGATCAATATGGATTTGTGGAGACCTGCTCTTGTAGACATTTTAATTGAATCGAGAACAGAAGCTGCTATTAAAAAGGGGGGATAATTACTAGGAAATAACAATGCTGCATGATAATGATAATAATCAATCAGAGGAGGTTAGAACAGACTAAGAAAGTGAGACTGGACAAGCAGTTCGCAAAGAAACAGTGGGATGACATATGTATGGCTCCCAAATATGTAACAAAGTCTAGAAGACTTAGGACTTTTTGATTGGAAGTGTTTGCATAGGATTTTTATATCTCAAGCAGAGTCCTTGGTGTTTTATCTCAGGCAGATGGCAAATGTTTAAGGTGTGATGGGGAACAAAGATGTAACTGGGAATGTATGTTTTGGGAGTGTAATGAGTTGACAGAGTTTTAAAATTTCCTACAGAGTTCTCTGTCAGAAATATTAACTAAGGAAATTATTTTTTGAGCTGGAACACAGGATCTGAATTGCCTAGACATAGTAAGGCCTTGTCAAGTCTAATTCTTCTAGCTGTCAAAAAAGCAGTTACTAGAAAATGGAAATCAAAGTTTAAATCAACTACATTTGAAATACTGAATGTTGCAACAGAGATAAAATAAAGAAGTTGGAACTTTATAAAAGGAAAGGAATACATTACATAGAAAAAATGGAAATTGTTGGAACAATACTTGCAGAATAATGTTTTGGAGGAGGAGTGAGGATAAGTAAGGGAGGACAGGAATTATCAATTTATGTAATGTTGGTTGATGATAATTCTATAAAAGAATAATGCTTGCAACTGAGAACATGTTAATATGGTTTCTTTTTTTTTATATAAATGTGCCTATGCCTTAAGTGATAATTCACTAGAGGTGTTAAAAACAGATTTGTGGAGGGGAGGCAATCATTACACAACATTAATAAAACAATTATAATCCAGAGGGAAGCAGAATGCAAAAAACTACCGCTGCTGTTGGTGGGTTTTGATGCATAGAAAGTATTTGACAGAGCAAGCTGGAATTTTATGAGTAGTGCAATGTAAGCATTTTCATTCCCTGAAACAATAATAAGGTTAACTACTATTAGGATATATGGAGAATATGGATTATCCATAATAGCCACAGCCTCTAAGAAAAACTCTTCCTCCACACTACAGACTATTGAAAACAAAATCTGTTGCTTCATCACAAACCCACCATCTTTTAAGCACCACTACCACGCCCTCAAAAAGGCCAACTGGCTCCCAGTACAGCACACAGTAGACCTGCTACAACTCTCACTCTCGTTTCAAACTTCTCTAACCTAACTCGTTCTCACCAGTAGATGCAAACTTTATACTACACACACACACACACACACACACACACACACACACACACACACACACACACAGACACACACACACACACACACACACACACACACACACACACACACACACACACACACACACACACACACACACACACACTACAACCTGAGACTCCTCTCCCAAACAACCCCCACAAACCAGACTACAAGCACCAACCACTTGTTCTCCATCCTTGCTTCGAGCATAGGAATACACCCCCCACAAAGAAACTATAATTATCTTACCTACCTTTACAGCTGAACTTAAATTCATTCATACCAACTCAAACTGTACTTGCCACATCACCCAAGGGCCTCTCAACCTCTAGCCTTACTCACTCTGCAGCTAACACCTCATAACCCTATCTTCCCCACCCTCCCCTACCCTAACACACATTTCCCCACAGCATACCTTTCAGATGTCCAGATTTTATATCATATTTTTGGTCTGTTCCACATAAAATTTGTGTTTTTCTGGCAAATCAGTTAGGACTAAAGTCACCAAATAACAACATGCCTTTCAGTTTCATAGGGAAGTACTAGGCTAGCTGCCCTTGTGGGACATTTTAAGCCCAGCTAATTTCCCTTTTTGTGCTCAAATTAACCTACCCATTTGGTCAGAGATTGGCCTTATCCATCCCATGTTCAATAATTATATATTACTTCTAATGAGAATAACCAAGATCATACCATAGATAATTTGAGGTGACCCATGCATGAGATAAAGCATTTAAGACCTGTCTCTGTCCATTAGAATTAAAGGCTTGCTGATGTGCAGTAAATCCATTAGTACTGGGTCTGAATAGGTCTTGTAAGCCAGATGCAGGTCAACTCTTAGCAGTCTGATGGATACAGAGTACAGTGAAAGGGCCTTGAGCTGGTTCATGTAAGATATGTTGTTTAGGCCTTGTATCCTTTAGTAAGGTATCTCTGTGGACGTTCCAGTTGCTGCATGTGTCTGGACAGATACATGCCAAAGAGGGCATTATATTCAATGACTGGCCTAAAGAGGTTTGAGTAAAGGGGGACAATAACATCCTTAGAGCTAGACACAAGCCCTTTGTTTATAAGCTATCCTTAGAGCTAGACACAAGCCCTTTGTTTATAAGCTGTGGAATATAGAAGGGCTTACAACAATGGACAGATGTTGGTCAAAAGACTTCATACTTCATAAAATCATAGGATGTTACTAAGCTAATGGCCATGAGGCCCTTATAAGCCTAGCCAAGAGTTTAGCCCATGTTTAGACATGTCAGCACCCAAAGCCCCTGTCCAGCAGGGACACAGGTGGAATCCCAGGGGTGTATTTTCTGTCTCCCATTCAGTTATCCAGGTTGCGTTTAAAAATGGATAATGAAGTACTCTGCTTGATGTGGAGAGACAGTCTATTCCACAGATGCAGGAGTCTCTGGGACTCAAATCTGTCCCGCCAACAAGTCCTACTGACGTCACAGACTAGGTTGAGGTCACGCGTGCGGGTTACTCGAGTGGAGCTTGACTTGCAGATATGCAGCAGTCCCATCAAGGTGGAGTCTGAGATTGCTTTGTATACCAGACAGAGATCACCTCTGAGGAGTCTGTATGAAACTAAGTAAAGGGACAGGGCTTTTAGCCTATCAGTGTAGGGTAGATGTTTGAGGCCCTGGATCCTCCTGGTGAGGAACCTCTGTGGTCTCCCCAGCTGCTGCATGTGCTTTGCGAGGTACATGCCGAAGGGGGGGTTTTGTACTCAATAACTGGCCTTATAAGGGAAGAATACAGGGATGTTATGACCTCCTTGCCCCTGGATAAGATACCCTTTACTTATGAGGTAGGCCAAGTAGAAAGTTTTTTGTACAACGGAAGCAACATGGTGGTCAAAAGTCAGGTTGCTATCAACCTGAATGCTCAACTCCCTCACGACTGATTGCGTGCTTAGGACAGTGTTATTGACATTAATATGTGGAGACGTTACTCTTCCCCAAAGGGGAGGATGATGCATTTTTTGGCATTCAGCTTAAGGCCATGTTTCTGGCACCAGTCATTTGTTTAGGTGAGACCCTCTTGGAGGAAGTCCACATCACTTGGGGAATTGATGACTGTGCCCAGCTTGCAGTCATCTGCAAACTTGGTCAGCCAAAGCCCACAAGTTTTGGCCTGCACCTCAGAGAAGTATATTCTGAATAACAGAGGCCGCAAGACCAATCCCTGGAGTATGCTGCTTGTTACAGGTCTACTGCTTGAGGTGGCTTCCCATATTTTGATTAGGTGGGTTCTATCAGTGAGTCAGTTTGCTACCCATCTGGTAACATATGGATTGATGCCTATTTGACAGAGTTTATCTATTATGCCCGAGTGGGGAATAGTGCTGAAGGCTTTGGCCAGGTCAAGGTAGGTGGTGTGCACCATCTTCCCCTCATCCATGGCTTTGGTGACTGTCTCAAAGAAGTCGACCTGATTTAACAGACATAACCTTCCTTTGACAAAGCCAAACTGTGTGACATCAAGTGTTTAGAGGTTGCCTATTTCCTGTTAATGAGGTCCAAGATAATCCATTCCATGGCCTTGCAGATCAGGATAGTTAGGCTGATGGGTCTATAATTTCCCGGATTGGTGGACGCTCCACCTTTGTGTAAAGGGATGACAGTGGCTGTCCTCCACTCAGCTGTGACACAGCCGGTACTCAGGCTTTGGCTGAATAGGGTACCTAATGGTGCTGCAAGTTCATGTCTGAGTTCATGTAGGATGCAGCCTGGGATGTTATCAGGTCCCATGGAAGCTGTATTTTTTGCCTTTGAGAGGGCAGTGATGACCTGTTCCCTAGAAATAAGGGGTGGGAGGGCAGGTACTGGGGATGCCCTGATTTACTGATGGGGGACAGAGGGGTGAAGTTTTCATTGAATCTGTCAGCCAGCAGGTTGGCTATATCTGCAGCATTTGTGTATGTGGTGCCCTTGACTACCAGTTCTGAACAGATCTGGGTGCTTCCTTTGAGACTGTGGAAATATGCGAAGGCCTTATGATTGTTTCTAGTAGATGTGGCCAATTTGGTCTTGAAGTAGGATTTAGAGGATTTCACTAGTGCTCTTATTTGCTTGCTCAGGCTAAGGAGAAATTGCTTCCAATTTAGCACCTGCTCTTCCTTGGTCCTGGACAGCAATATTTTTTCCTTTTGTTATATAGTTTATTGCAGATGTCCACCAGAGAGGTTTACCAATCCTTGCAGAGGATGATTTTGTCCTGTCAGGTATTCCCGATTCCATGCATCTATATAAATGCTCGTATAGTACTTTGGTGTAAATCTGGACATTGGTGCCAGTTCCTACAAAGGGAGAGTGGGCTGTGAAGCTGTTTATACCATCTGTCAGGAGGTTGTAATCAGCTTTGGAGAGGTTTTTTTTGTTTGACCCTCACTAGAGGTGGGTCAGGGGAGATGGTGACTTCAAAAAATGACCGCTTTATGTTCAGATCTTACCAGGGAGGATGATACTGTAAGGGTTCTGCAGTGGTTACTCATGTTGGTTAATACCAAGTCCAAGATATTATCAACTCTTGTGGGGGTATTGACTAGCTGTTCCAAGGCATTTGAAATGATAAAATTGAGGAATCTCTGAGCATTTGTATTCTGGAATGAGTAGTTTTTCCAATCTATGGTTGGGTAGTTAAAGTCACCCAGGATCAGGGTAAAGAGTTGAATCTTGATAGATTCAAAAAGGTCCAGATAGGTGGAGTGGGCATCTTGAGTCAAATTTGGGGGCCTGTAGCTACCTATGATTTGAATAGGGGTCTTGTCAACAGTTAAGTGCACCTGGAGTGTCTCCTGTGCGTCATACTGTTTGACCAGCCTGGAGGTGTGTGTGTCTTTAATATATATTGAAACTCCACCTCCTTTGGCTTTTCTGCCCACAGTTTGAGGTCTGAATGTATGATAGGATGAGTAACCAGGTAAGGCTGTGGTGCTCTCCGCAGCTTTGAACCAGGTTTCTGTGACTGCACAAATGTCAGCATCTTCCACAGTTAAGAATGCTTGCAATGAGTGCAGTTTCATGTTCAGACTCCTAGAGTTTAGCAGCATGACCTTTAATTTGTGTTTTGTTGAAATTTTTATGTTGGTAGTATCAACCTCATGACTCTTCCTAAAATAGGCACTATGAGGGAGGCAAAGGCCTTCGCCAGAAGCCTGAAGCCCAAGTGAGAGCCCTAGCAAAGCACTGTGGTCTGTCGATCATATCTTCCCAGGTTGTCAGGTACTGGATCCCTCTGGAATGACATCAGAAACTAAGCCAATTGTTAAAGTCAATCATTTTCTGTTTGTATTGAGGCATCACTCTGGCTGACAATAGAATGCTGCTTAAAGCTAGGGGCATATCTGCCTGGGGCACCATATTCAGCAAACTCAATCATGTCTCTCTTCATATAGTCCAGGGAAGTGCATTTCAAGTCATTCACGCCAACATGGACTATGACAGAGTCATAACTGTACCTGTTGTTGACAGACTTGAGTGCATGTGTGATATGGCAGATTATGGCACCTGACTGTGACTTTCTCCTTATCCAGCCTGGTGAGAGGCACATGTGTGTGTCGCAAAACTAATATGTTTAGTTATGGTTAGTGGTTGCAAGACACATGTGTGTGGACTATGTGTGCATTATTCTATCAACTGTCTACATTTTCAAGAGCAATATTTAAAATCTGTTCCTGATTTGGTCTTTGTCCCCCCATCCCCCCACTATTTTGGCTTTGCCCTTACTTCTTGCACTGCCATCATGATGTAACCCTGAAATATATCACATAAAATGTATGTTTCTTCTGATTGTTGCTACATCTGCTAACTGCTATTACAGTTGTGTTGCATATATTGTTACTTTCCATTCCACTTTTGTTATGTTCAGCTTACTGCCTTTCAATTTCACTTTTCTTTGAGAAGTGTTTCTCTGGGGCGGTGCCTACAAGTAGTCAGTTATCAGTGCACTACCCAGGTAAACAAAAAGTAAGTAAAACATAAAATACAGTTAAAATTAAAATGAAACTCAGTGTATTGCCATTCAACTGGGTGGAAACCCCAGCACTTCTAATCATGCACATACCTCATATTTTGGTCCATTTTTCATAAAAATGTGGTTTTCCGGCAAATTAATGGTAATTCATTAAAGACTGAAGTTCAAACACAATGACAGACATTTGAGTTTCAGACTTCAGTCTTCAATAACTTCATGCTAATGCAAAACCTGTATTCTACCCATAGCTCTCAACCCTCCATGTCCAAAATGAGAAACACTAGCCCTCATAATGTGGAACAAATGGGCAAAATGTGGAACACATACTAATGGCTTACTAACAATTTCAACTAGGAATGTCATATGATGATTAAAAAATGCTGTTTCCACTTATAAATTAGATCTTTTAATGGATTAATATGATTAATTTCTATTTACAATGGATTTCACTTAAAAAAAAATCCTGACATTGAATGTGTGACAGAGTCTTTCAATGTGGAACTTTGAGGGAACTTCAAGGAACATGACCCCAAATGAGGTACGTTCCTCGTAATGAGAAGTATGAAATTTCTACCAGCTTTCTAGCTATGCAAGAGCAGTATTTAAAAATTGCTCCTATTTTGGGCCTTTGTCCCAATTTTATTTATGGCTTTGTCCAGATTTCTTGTTCTAAGGGGTTGATAGGAACGATGGTGCATAAGAAAAGCAATGGCTTTCCGTGGAGCCCCGGCCCCGTACTTTTTACAAATCACCTTGTTGCTTAATGCACTATCATTTCCGTATCAGCAAGCACGAATCGGGGTTCTGTCCTAGTTTTTCAATTTACTGACTTGTAACTGAAGGGCGGAAATTAAAAAAAAAAATAAAGAGAGCTGTGTTAATTAATTACAGAACCCAACAGATGCAGAAAATAAAGTCATAAGGGACCTAAAACACAAAAGCCTTATTTCATCAATTTGTACTACGTGTACACAACATGAACGTTCTGTATTCTCAGTTTAAAACAGAACTTTTGCAAAAAAAAGTAATCTTTAACGTCATTACAATTCGACTACCCGAGTCTGCAAATGGTTAATGAAACGCGTTCAAAAAAAGTGGAAGTACGTCACTTCCTCGTAATGGTATGACGTGACAACTAAAAGATTATTTAGTCAATTTCTTACCTGGCCGTTGGAAAACAGGTTTTGTAGTATTCCACTGGGAGCTAGAAAGTCCCTAGTCCTTAAATTTTTGGGGCTGTTTTCCTTAAACCAGACAGCAGGAGAAACGCTTTTCTGTGAACCGGGTATAGAGATAGGAACTAGCTGTAACCTCACAAGTGCTTTATTTAAGGCTGCCACCGTCGCAGACAGGGAATACGTGCTGGGTCTCTTTTCGTCGACCACAGTCAGCGCTTCTGTTTCCATTTTAGTCAGTTTACTAGCTGTGACAAAACGTTTAGCTGTTTACCATCTTCCCCAAGAAAGAAATGCCTAACGTGTTATTTTCCTTTACACGTGGCTTTGGCGCACTGCTTACGCACTAGCATCGTTGGGTAGGTTCCCGTGTATAGCGGGTTACTTAGAGGGTATAGGGAAACGAATTTTAAAGGTCAGCTACCCAAAAGCGGGTTGTTTTTGTTTTAGCTCGTATGACCCTGTAGTATTCATTGACGCGTACCTCTCAAAATGTACCTCATTTGGGGTCTTAAAAAGTTCATGTTCCACATTGAAAGACTCTGTCACACATTCAGTTAGGAATTTTTTTAAGTGAAATCCATGGTAAATAGAAATTAATCCTATTAATTCATTAAAATATCTTCTTTATAAGTAAAACCCGCATGTTTTAACCATCATATGGCCTTCCTAAGTAAAGTTGTTAGTAAGCCATTAGTATGTGTTCCACATTTTGTCCATTTGTTCCACATTATGAGGGCTAGTGTTCCTCATTTTGGAGCTGGAAGGTTGAGAGCTATGCAAGATATCTTTGAAGATAGTGGTTGCTGGCTGCCCTAAAATCAAAAGACCAGTTATTTTTGGAACAAAAGCTATAGCAAATCTGGTTAGGGTTTTAAAGGGAAAATACATCACATTGTCATCAAAGGTCCATGTAGTTAAAGCTATTGCTTTTTTTGCAGTACTGTATAGCTCAGAGTTGGAATGTAAGTAAGGCTATGGACACTTCTGTATTTTGCTGTTGAAGAAAACTTTCAAGAATTCCGTGGAATGCAATAAACTCAAAACAGTCAACATTTAAGTGAATAAATTAAGGCTGTGCACTGGAAGGCCTGATAGTGAAAGTAAAATACTTGGCCACATAATGCAGAGACAGTATTCCAAGGAAAATACACATATAGGGAAGAACTGAATGCAAAAGAAGGGAGAGGCAGGAACTAAAGTGGATAGACAGCTTTACTGAACAAATGTATATGAATTTGCAAGAACTTATAAAAGCAGTTCTCTATAGACAGGCCTGGTATGCTAACGTCAAATTCAAATAAACTACAGAAGGCACCCTGGCCAAGAATCAAATTGGAGAACCTTTTGCTGTGAGGTGGCAATCCTTCCCATTGCCCCACTGTGTCACACACTACTTACCCCAGCATAGTTAGTTGCATGACTTTTACAATCAAGTGCTCTTGCATCAGGATGCATATACTCAGCCCTGACCTATCACATTGGCAAACTATATTTTCCATTAATTACATTTGCAGTGGAGGCTGGTACTCCCACTTACACCTCCAACTTGGCTAGTTATGAAGAGGGGCACTAGCCCCCTTTAGAACTGTATTACAGGGATTGCAATCTGTAAATCTTTTTTGCAGTAATGTGTAATATGAACTTAGTTACACTATCTATAGTAAAATAATTCTCCCTATAGTCTGCTAGCAGCCCCACAGAAGTAACATGGGAACTTCTTTCCAGCTGGTAAGGTCTAATTAGGTTGTTCATACAGGTGGTTAAAAGCATTTTAATAAATTTGAATATTGTGTTTTTACAATAAATAAAACAGCTAAAACATTGAAATATGGACTAAATGAAATGGAGCAAATAGGCAGGATGGAAGTAATATTCACAATATTTATTAATTAGTTGTTTGTTGAATGAGTGAGCTGTTCCAAAGGCGCTTTTCAGTAATGACCCAGGCCTAAAAACAAATGCAAATGTAACATAATATGTAGAGTGATGCAATGCCAAATAAAGTGCAGAGCATACTAATTAATTATAATGACATTTAAGTACATAGAATAGTAGCATGCAAAACTAGAAGAATGCACCCCAAATTATTAAGAAACATTAAAGTGGTATACTTCTGTTGTAAAATACAGTGCTAGACTAAGAATGTAAACTTTTTTGTTGTATTATAAAGCTTAACAAGAACATAATCTAAAGGAGTGAAAGATTAACAGTCAGTGTACTACATTAATGCAGTCAGAAACATTTGCCACACTATATATGCACTTTGTATGTTTCACCATAATCCAGTCAAGCCCTACAATAAAAAAGTAGTAGTACCTTATGAGAGCCAGTGCTGAATTAAAATAATGACAGATAAATCCATGAGCCAGCATTATGCACTCCACAAAGAAAGGACAATGGATATTAACTGCAACCTTTAACGTGCATTTATATTATTTTTAAGTGTCTAAAGCAGTTGTCTGAATGATGGATAATTATCAAATTTATACAAATTGTTTGTATTGCATTCCAGATTGCTGGGGCAGTTTTTAGAAAAAAAAAAAACTTTATCACTGCTGGCTAATGTAAAAGTATGCATCCATAACAGAGGACCCTCCTGTGTCCTTTAAGAATTTTCAGTAATTTTTATGTTAAGTTGCTTCCTAAGGGTGGACAGTAGGAATCCTCGGTCAAATTAAAAGTCAGTGAGTTTAATAATAAATAATAAAGACCTTATTGCAACTATCAACCATATTGACTTCTGAAAAGCAATGTTCTGTAATATATGAAAGCTGGATAAAATGTAGTATGCTATTTTATATTTTCTGAAGAAAACATAACTGAGCCTGGAATGCAGAAAAATTCAACATGTAACACTGTTAGCTTCCATAGTTAGTAATTTACATAATTTATAAGAATACTTTGGTTGGATTAGTACTTTGTCCACTTGTTTCTCATTGTGATTTTGAAAGAGCAAGTTGTAATCAAGAAATCAAGAAAGATACTATTGTTAAGAGCTCCCTGATTTGGGTCCGGAATCACAGGAGGTTGAAAATTTTTCTATTGCTGTACTAAACAGTATTATTGTTGGTTTAGTTTTCTTCATGGTGAGCTCATTTCAGAGCCACCAATACAAATCTGGTTAAAGTCCTGTTGTAATTGACTGTTAGTGCTAGTGCTGATTTGTGAGGCTAGGGTTGGTTACTACAACACTGTACAGTTGATATTTGGAAGAGCAAAGACAGCTGTTGAAAAAGCAGAGGCCCAAGAATGTAGCTCTGTGGGTCACCTGTAAGTTCCTAAGTTGATTACAATGCTTTGACCAAGATTCCACCAAGTAATACTGATTCAGTAATATTTGGATCAAATACTTTATTTTCTATTCAATTGCCTAAGGATTTTTGAACATTTTAAATTGCTTGGATCCACAAATATTTTGAAGTAATTTATTCCATAACATTACTAATTTTTTATCAGTATAATAATGATGTATATTTGTTCTTGATATCTCTTTGTAGAATTTCATATCATCATGTTTTTGTGCATGACTATTGTATTTGTCTATATTTAATAAGATATTAAATACATATTTAATACCAGATCTCTAAAATCCTGGTAAACTATAATGAATTTCCCTCTGTTGTTTCTGTAATGAAGAATGCACTAATTTAAATGTTACTTAAATTTTGTTTATTTGTTGGCATTTGATTACCTGGAAAGTCTGCTCAGCCAGTGAAAGCCCATTTCGGTGAAGGCCTGGGGAGAAAAGCTCCAAGTTATACATAAAATGTAAGTAACATTTTTTTAGATGATAGGTTACAAGATTTACATACATAAAGTTACATGAAATTTATTACAAAAGAGAATTATAAAATGCATGAAGATCATGTAAAAATAGAATACAAGTGAATATGTCTAGTATCAACAACAATAAAGTTTTGGTTTGAGAACCATCATCAGACGTTGAGGGAAATACAAGGAATACATGGACTATGAAGAGAATAGATGCTGGGCATTAATGAGAAAGCATGCAGTAAAGGATTTCCTAAGGAGTGGCAAGTTATGCTATAAATATATGTAGAAGTCGAATGTGACTTAGAAAGAACAAGGCTTAGTAAACGGTGCTTAGTAGACTGGAAGAGGTGAGGAGTTGTACTTAGTAGTAAGTTATTAAGTAGAATTAGGCTACAGATGAGATATATTAGCATGGAGTAGAGATGGACTGAACAGGTTCAGTGGGCATATTAAGTAATGGCAGAGGAGGAAACTGAGCAGTTACATGTCCATTTGGTAAGGAAGAAGTTATGAAGACCATATTTAAAGTTGCAGAGATTATGTTGACGGGGGCTAGGTGTTGGCAGGGTGTTCCATTTTTTAACCATGATCCATGAGTATAATAACTGTCCTGCAGGTATTTTGGGTTTATAGACTTGAAGAAGCTGTTGCTTTTAGGTAACAGAGGCTAGTGGGGCTGTATAGGGAGAATAGTGAGTTAAGTGCAGGGCAGTCTTGTGGTTTATAAATACGTTTATGAGTAACTGTGAGCTGGAGGAAAAACAGGTAACTCTTTAATTAATATATTTTTTTGTGAATTTCCTTTGGACTTTTTCAAGATAATGCAAATTCCCAAGTCTATATTTAGAAAATATGCTGTTATATTCTCTAATAACCATTATTGTGTGAGTAGTAAAGAAAATGTAAAGGTAATAGTGCTTCCTAAATCTTTGTATTCATTTACCTCTTTTAATAATTGTTAAATACAAATTTCCCTTATAATATAGTTTCTGAAATACATGTTACATTTTTTCCAAAATGAAACTGATTCCATTATTTTGAGCTCATGTCCCAATTTGTTTCATGTCATTATTTAAATAATATCTGTCTCTTTCTGCATCACAAATCCAGTTTTGTAACTGAATATTTTGAAATCCAAAAGTTGTTCTTCTTTGGTATGGTTGCAGAAACTAAGTAAAAATGTGTTGGTCCTGATACAGACCTTGGGAATTCATTGTTTAATCAGCATGTATTCTGACTGCCTTCCTTAAGTAACACCATGAGTTCTTTCATATAAACAGGAAATAATCTATTTAACAAAGAAGGGATTGACCTTAAAGTTTGTTAAATATTTGTAAATAATTTAATGAGGCACTGTGTTAAAAGTTTAGCTGAATCTAAATATATAACTTCTGGTGTTAACGTGAGTTCTAATGCTAATGTGATTTGGTCTTAAAAGTTTATTAAGTTGGTCAGCATTAATCTGCCTTTTATAAATTTGTGTTGTTCTATGTCTATTGTTATATTAGTAATTTTGTTTTCTAACAGCTGAATAATACATCTTTCATAATTTTTTTCCAACAATAAAAGTGGGACTGATGGGTCAATAATTATTTGTATCATAGTTGAATCATAGAAATGGGCTTTCATTGGCCGAGTAGACTTTCAAGGTAATCAAATGCCAATAAATAAACAAAATTTAAGTAACATTTAAATTAATACATTCTTCATTATATTGTATATCAGGGTAATGTGGGATTGCTTCCACGAAGATGGTACTTTTCCAGTTTGTAGCTGATTTAATATTGGTAGTAGTATAGGGTCAATTATGTTTTTTTTTTATGTTTAACAACAATATTGCTGGTACTATATCTGAACTTGCAGGTTAAACCCATTCTTGCTTGTCTTTTACCTAGCTTTTTTCATAACAATAATAATTGGACATACCTCTTTAAATGTTGTATATTCCATTTAGGTTAATTTATCTAAATATTTTCCCCAGTACTTATTTTGGTATCACTTATTAATATATTGTTAACTTTATTTGAAATGTATGATTATTGATTAATATTTATATACCTATTGTAATTATTTTTTATTAGTTGTCTCAGATGCTAGTTCATTTTCAATATCTATTATCCCACCTTTTATTTCTTCTTCTAGTTCCCTTGTAATCTTATTTAAGTATATTTTACAGTGGATGGAAACATAAGTTCTAAAGATTCTTTTATTTTTATTGTACAATTTTTGCGTTTTAGTATTCCACCATAATTATGTACTAAAGTTTTTCATTCTATATTTAGTAGTAGCATCCATAGCTTTACCTAACAGTTTAAAAATATACTATATCCAAAAACTAGTTTTCCAATTTTAATTAATTATACCAGCCTATAGTTTTAATATAAGATGTCATATTTAATGTAATCAGTAAGTTTATGTTTGTTTATTTGTTGTTTTTAAGGAGTTGTCAATTTCAACTGATATATTAATTAATTGTGGTCAGATATACTTAATGGGGTTCCATCTGTTACATCTTTTATTAAATCAGGCTTGCTTGTAGCTATTATGTCTACTGTGTAACTGCCTCTAGTATTGCCTACATCTATTTCATACAATATAAATAGATAATGTCCATGAATTCTTTTTCATAACATGTTTTGGCAGTAGTTGTAGTCCAATAAATTCCAGGGTAATTAAAGTCTCCCTTAAGAATAATGTTTCTATATTCAAATTCTTATTTAAAATGGAGAGTTATTCCCAGTGATTTCACATCAAGGCTACAATAACACACCAGGATGTTTATCAATATGTTTATTTTGGGATCTAAAATGTCAAGTATTATCCCTTCCATTTCACATGTGGTCTTTATTAGGATTGAGATACTCATGTTGTGGATCCAAAGAGCTACACCACATCCATTGCTCTGTTTATTACATTTTTACATTTTACAAAGTTTGGCAGGTATAAACCTTCAGTATTCCATGACTCTACAGTGGCAACAATGTTATAATTTTCTTCATGTATTATTTCTGCTAAGTCATCAAATTTTATTGCCTACGCTCTGAGCATTAGAAAAATAACATTTTAAAGTTGCATCAGATCTTTTATATCTACCATTGGTGATTTTTTTTGGTATGACTACAAAATGTTTAGTAAACCCAGAAACGTTACTATGCCCAAAAGTTGCTCTATATACATTTAAATGAAATCAAACCCTTGATGAAGAATCTACCATCTATGGAAAATTATGACTACAGTATACAATATTCTGTTGATACCTGTTTAAATAGTGCAAGTCATCATCTGAAAAACTGTAGTGGAAGAGTTTTGAGTGAGAACATCCTGACTAATGCTCTCAAAACCTCTTTTGAGATCTATATGGCTGCAGTAACAGTGTTTATCATATTCTGATAGTTTTTTGAGTAAAAAAATTTAAATGGGACCCAAAGTGCCATTCTGTAAGAATTTTGTATTTGGCAGCTTATTCCAATAGCTGTTTGTAGATAAATTCTTCTTATAACTTGGCTACAGGGTAAATATTAGCTATTGGATGGAAATCATATTCTGTTCTTGGAGTGGCTATTTTAGGTAATAAAATTGCTACATACTTGAACATATGGGAAAAGATCACAAGTTTAAAAGTCAGATTGAATACACAAGTAGCTTAACTAGTAAATAACTTAATTGATTAAAAATGTTATGTTCTGCTCCATGGACTAGATAAATAGGTCTTGGTAAATAAGTTGTAGTAACAATTCAGACATCATAGTACAGGGAAAATATGAGACAACCATTAAATTATGAAAACCTTGGCAGTGGCATTCACCAGCAGTTACATACATACACACACATATTTCAGGCTGGGAAATAATGCCTTTCTAGCCTGCCAATATACCAAAACAGTCATTCTCATAATACATATCCAGGTTGTTCTTAAAAATAAACAAGTGCTTGTATTAATATAATTTGGTAGTTTATTCTATGTATCAGCTACTGTCTCAGAGAACCAGTTAGTACACTTCTCATTTCTATAGAATCAGCAACATAGGTTTTCTGATGATTCCTTACTACTTTTTGATAACCCCAAACATTCCCAGTAGTTATATCTTAATGCCTGAAATATCTAAATAAAATTCCTCTTAAATATATGTATGAGACAGTGTAAAAGTTTAGATATTTTAGTCTTTCATAATTTGAATGTTCACATCAATGGATGCCCTTGGTATATTTCCTGTGTATGCTTCCCAATTTACTCATGCTTGTTTTCTTACAAGGTTTCTATATTGTTATTCTGTACTCTAGTTTGGGTCTCATGTAACTTACAATGATTTCATAATTTCTGGTTTCCTAAAGTTTATAAATCTTTTTATACAATGTTTAGTTCTATAACTGTCATTAACCAGTCGGTTGATAAGATTAGAAGAACTCAAAGCTGGATCTACCCTTCTACCCAGGTCCTTAAATGGGTCTACTGTTTCAATTACTGTGTGTACTGTATTAAATATTCACCCTTCAGTCTATGTCTCCCAAATATCAAATGATTCATTTTTGATGTATTCATCAGCATATTATTCTTCTCTGCCAGAGTGGTCAATTTAGTTAAGTTCTTAACACATGTAATCAGTTTTTCCATTTCAGGTCGTCTGCATACAGACTGAAGAAAATATCTGAACGATACATCCTAAGCAAGTATGAGCCTTGGATAGAGCTCTGTGGAATACACATATTGAAGTTAAGGCTATATAAATTACATCACAGCACATTTTTTATTCACAGCTGTTATTATATAGTTAAAAAACAGCATGATACAGGTGGTTACAGATCTATTTTCGATATATGCATGCTGATATATAGTTTTAAGTCCCAACCTTTCCAATTCTGACAACAATTTATCCAAAATAACCTTTTCCATTGTTTTTCCACAATAAAAAAGTAAACATATGGGTGTATGACCCATGTCTCCAATCTTGATGAATCTCCCTGTACTTAAATTACCTTGTGAATGACAGATAAAATGGTACTGTAAATTCGAAGTGATTCAACTACGTTCCAGAAACCTTCAAGGCCAATTCCACTTAAACAGACATATATGATCACCTGCATATTGGATTAAGAGCATATGGGAAACCCCAAATTAAAATGGACTAGGTGGCTCCACCACTTACCTAGATATCTGTATGGCCACATGGAAAAATGAGAAATAATGCATCCTTCTGTGAGCAGCAGAGGAAACTTCCAGACAAACAGCATACCTGTTGTAGTATGGAGGAACACA